>NC_079427.1:27866515-28005936 GCF_026213295.1 Gadus chalcogrammus | reverse complement strand
ACCAATTTAGACCTGTTCTACTATGTGGTACTAACAACACACACCTCACTAAAAATTAATATTTTGCTCCTCCTATTTTATTTAAATATTTAAGAATCCCATTAATTTCCTATGGAAGACGGCTTTTTGCTCAATAGCTTCCGAGTTATGGGACCCAGAGGCCCCAGACCAATTTAGACCTGTTCTACTATGTGGTACTAACAACACACACCTCACTAAAAATTAATATTTTGCTCCTCCTATTTTATTTAAATATTTTAAGAATCCCATTCATTTCCTATGGAAGACGGCTTTTTGCTCAATAGCTTCCGAGTTATGGGACCCAGAGGCCCCAGACCAATGTTGACCAATGTTGTATTAATTATGTCTAAACTGCAGGGAATAGATACATATTCCAAGGTGCCTTTCGAAGGAAACCTTGGAATATCTGTCTATTTCCTAAACAGCGGACCCTATGACAAAAACAACATAATTGACGGCAGCTCCGTTGCCGCCCACGTGGTTTGGAGCCATGTAAGGAGCAGAGGGGGCTGACATAGCAACCATGAGAGTTACGTGACGTGGACGCAGGCCCATTGAAAAGAAAAGGCCAAAAAACCTAGGCATGGCACATGTTTACAGACGTTATTGTATTTAATTAATTAAATATTAAAATATATATTATATAAATAATTAAATGTACAATTATTTTGTTATAATATTATAAGTAGACCATAGCTTTTATTCAATTGTCGTTATAACAAGATCTGTATCCGACCATTGACCATCGACTCGTAAATTCTATGAATTTAATTCATATCTGTCGTATGGCGATGGACCGTATGGCACTGTATCCCTTAAATCCCATTTTGAATTTAATAGACCATTCTCGTTGCTTCGAGGAAGTCTGGTGGTCTCCGTATATAATAAATAAATATATAAACATATTTATATTTATTCCAGCTCTTCTCAATGCTGCGGAACGCTCACTAAAATTTTTACGTAAACAATTTTAATAGTGTAACTATGCATAAATATCTTACCCACCCAGAATAAAAAGTATTTCCGCCATTTTCACAGAAAAATATCCAAAAAAACATCCAATAGGAGAGATGCTCACAGCGTCTATTGGAGACGTAGTCGGGTTAATACAGGAGTGAATCGGCTGCTGGAGCACCCCATTTCCGTCTGCAGACTACGCCGAAGGGTACCTTTCCCGTCAGCCACCGACGTTCAAGTGCCTTGGCCAACAGTCGGTATTTGATGTTCTCGGAGTCAGGCTGTGTTGGTCTGCATTGGTCTGGGGTTTCTGGGTTTCTGGAGGAGCAAAATATTAATTTTTAGTGAGGTGTGTGTTGTTCGTACCACATAGTAGAACATGTCTAAATTGGTCTGGGGCCTCTGGGTCCCATAACTCAGAAGCTATTGAGCAAAAAGCCGTTTTCCATAGGAAATGAATGGGATTCTTAAAATATTTAAATAAAATAGGAGGAGCAAAATATTAATTTTTAGTGAGGTGTGTGTTGTTAGTACCACATAGTAGGACAGGTCAACATTGGTCTGGGGCCTCTGGGTCCTATAACTCGGAAGCTATTGAGCAAAATGCAATTTCCCATAGGAAATGAATGGGATTCTTAAAATATTTAAATAAAATAGGAGGAGCAAAATATTAATTTTTAGTGAGGTGTGTGTTGTTAGTACCACATAGTAGAACATGTCTAAATTGGTCTGGGCCTCTGGGTCCCATAACTCAGAAGCTATTGAGCAAAAAGCCGTTTTCCATAGGAAATGAATGGGATTCTTAAAATATTTAAATAAAATAGGAGGAGCAAAATATAATTTTTTAGTGAGGTGTGTGTTGTTAGTACCACATAGTAGGACAGGTCAACATTGGTCTGGGGCCTCTGGGTCCTATAACTCGGAAGCTATTGAGCAAAATGCAATTTCCCATAGGAAATGAATGGGATTCTTAAAATATTTAAATAAAATAGGAGGAGCAAAATATAAATTTTTAGTGAGGTGTGTGTTGTTAGTACCACATAGTAGGACAGGTCAACATTGGTCTGGGGCCACTGGCTCCTATAACTCGGAAGCTATTGAGCAAAAAGCAATTTCCCATTGGAAATGAATGGGATTCTTAAAATATTTAAATTAAATAGGAGGTGCAAAATATTAATTTTTAGTGAGGTGTGTGTTGTTAGTACCACATAGTAGAACAGGTGAACATTGGTCTGGGGCCTCTGGGTCCTATAACTCGGAAGCTATTGAGCAAAAAGCAATTTCCCATAGGAAATGATTGGGATTAAAATATTTAAATAAAATAGGAGGAGCAAAATATATTTTTTAGTGAGGTGTGTGTTGTTAGTACCACATAGTAGAACCGGTCTAAATTGGTCTGGGGCCTCTGGGTCCCATAACTCGGAAGCTATTGAGCAAAAAGCCGTCTTCCATAGGAAATGAATGGGATTCTTAAAATATTTAAATAAAATAGGAGGAGCAAAATATTAATTTTTAGTGAGGTGGTGTTGTTAGTACCACATAGTAGAACAGGTCTAAATTGGTCTGGGGCCTCATGGTCCCATACCTCGGAAGCTATTGAGCAAAAAGCCGTCTTCCATAGGAAATGAATGGGATTCTTAAAATATTTAAATAAAATAGGAGGAGCAAAATATTAATTTTTAGTGAGGTGTGTGTTGTTAGTACCACATAGTAGGACAGGTCAACATTGGTCTGGGGCCTCTGGGTCCTATAACTCGGAAGCTATTGAGCAAAAAGCAATTTCCCATAGGAAATGAATGGGATTCTTAAAATATTTAAATAAAATAGGAGGAGCAAAATATTAATTTTTAGTGAGGTGTGTGTTGTTAGTACCACATAGTAGGACAGGTCAACATTGGTCTGGGCCTCTGGGTCCTATAACTCGGAAGCTATTGAGCAAAAAGCAATTTCCCATAGGAAATGAATGGGATTCTTAAAATATTTAAATAAAATAGGAGGAGCAAAATATTATTTTTTAGTGAGGTGTGTGTTGTTAGTACCACATAGTAGGACAGGTCAACATTGGTCTGGGGCCTCTGGGTCCTATAACTCGGAAGCTATTGAGCAAAATGCAATTTCCCATAGGAAATGAATGGGATTCTTAAAATATTTAAATAAAATAGGAGGAGCAAAATATAAATTTTTAGTGAGGTGTGTGTTGTTAGTACCACATAGTAGAACAGGTCTAAATTGGTCTGGGGCCTCTGGGTCCCATAACTCGGAAGCTATTGAGCAAAAAGCCGTCTTCCATAGGAAATGAATGGGATTCTTAAAATATTTAAATAAAATAGGAGGAGCAAAATATTAATTTTTAGTGAGGTGTGTATTGTTAGTACCACATAGTAGAACAGGTCTAAATTGGTCTGGGGCCTCTGGGTCCCATAACTCGGAAGCTATTGAGCAAAAAGCCGTCTTCCATAGGAAATGAATGGTATTCTTAAAATATTTAAATAAAATAGGAGGAGCAAAATATTAATTTTTAGTGAGGTGTGTGTTGTTAGTACCACATAGTAGGACAGGTCAACATTGGTCTGGGGCCTCTGGGTCCTCTAACTCGGAAGCTATTGAGCAAAAAGCAATTTCCCATAGGAAATTAATGGGATTCTTAAAATATTTAAATAAAATAGGAGGAGCAAAATATTAATTTTTAGTGAGGTGTGTGTTGTTAGTACCACATTGTAGGACAGGTCAACATTGGTCTGGGGCCTCTGGGTCCTATAACTCGGAAGCTATTGAGCAAAAAGCAATTTCCCATAGGAAATGAATGGGATTCTTAAAATATTTAAATAAAATAGGAGGAGCAAAATATTATTTTTTAGTGAGGTGTGTGTTGTTAGTACCACATAGTAGAACATGTCTAAATTGGTCTGGGCCTCTGGGTCCCATAACTCAGAAGCTATTGAGCAAAAAGCCGTTTTCCATAGGAAATGAATGGGATTCTTAAAATATTTAAATAAAATAGGAGGAGCAAAATATAATTTTTAGTGAGGTGTGTGTTGTTAGTACCACATAGTAGGACAGGTCAACATTGGTCTGGGGCCTCTGGGTCCTATAACTCGGAAGCTATTGAGCAAAATGCAATTTCCCATAGGAAATGAATGGGATTCTTAAAATATTTAAATAAAATAGGAGGAGCAAAATATAAATTTTTAGTGAGGTGTGTGTTGTTAGTACCACATAGTAGGACAGGTCAACATTGGTCTGGGGCCACTGGCTCCTATAACTCGGAAGCTATTGAGCAAAAAGCAATTTCCCATTGGAAATGAATGGGATTCTTAAAATATTTAAATTAAATAGGAGGTGCAAAATATTAATTTTTAGTGAGGTGTGTTGTTAGTACCACATAGTAGAACAGGTGAACATTGGTCTGGGGCCTCTGGGTCCTATAACTCGGAAGCTATTGAGCAAAAAGCAATTTCCCATAGGAAATGATTGGGATTCTTAAAATATTTAAATAAAATAGGAGGAGCAAAATATTATTTTTTAGTGAGGTGTGTGTTGTTAGTACCACATAGTAGAACCGGTCTAAATTGGTCTGGGGCCTCTGGGTCCCATAACTCGGAAGCTATTGAGCAAAAAGCCGTCTTCCATAGGAAATGAATGGGATTCTTAAAATATTTAAATAAAATAGGAGGAGCAAAATATTAATTTTTAGTGAGGTGTGTGTTGTTAGTACCACATAGTAGAACAGGTCTAAATTGGTCTGGGGCCTCATGGTCCCATACCTCGGAAGCTATTGAGCAAAAAGCCGTCTTCCATAGGAAATGAATGGGATTCTTAAAATATTTAAATAAAATAGGAGGAGCAAAATATTAATTTTTAGTGAGGTGTGTGTTGTTAGTACCACATAGTAGGACAGGTCAACATTGGTCTGGGGCCTCTGGGTCCTATAACTCGGAAGCTATTGAGCAAAAAGCAATTTCCCATAGGAAATGAATGGGATTCTTAAAATATTTAAATAAAATAGGAGGAGCAAAATATTAATTTTTAGTGAGGTGTGTGTTGTTAGTACCACATAGTAGGACAGGTCAACATTGGTCTGGGGCCTCTGGGTCCTATAACTCGGAAGCTATTGAGCAAAAAGCAATTTCCCATAGGAAATGAATGGGATTCTTAAAATATTTAAATAAAATAGGAGGAGCAAAATATTATTTTTTAGTGAGGTGTGTGTTGTTAGTACCACATAGTAGGACAGGTCAACATTGGTCTGGGGCCTCTGGGTCCTATAACTCGGAAGCTATTGAGCAAAATGCAATTTCCCATAGGAAATGAATGGGATTCTTAAAATATTTAAATAAAATAGGAGGAGCAAAATATAAATTTTTAGTGAGGTGTGTGTTGTTAGTACCACATAGTAGAACAGGTCTAAATTGGTCTGGGGCCTCTGGGTCCCATAACTCGGAAGCTATTGAGCAAAAAGCCGTCTTCCATAGGAAATGAATGGGATTCTTAAAATATTTAAATAAAATAGGAGGAGCAAAATATTAATTTTTAGTGAGGTGTGTATTGTTAGTACCACATAGTAGAACAGGTCTAAATTGGTCTGGGGCCTCTGGGTCCCATAACTCGGAAGCTATTGAGCAAAAAGCCGTCTTCCATAGGAAATGAATGGTATTCTTAAAATATTTAAATAAAATAGGAGGAGCAAAATATTAATTTTTAGTGAGGTGTGTGTTGTTAGTACCACATAGTAGGACAGGTCAACATTGGTCTGGGGCCTCTGGGTCCTCTAACTCGGAAGCTATTGAGCAAAAAGCAATTTCCCATAGGAAAAATGGGATTCTTAAAATATTTAAATAAAATAGGAGGAGCAAAATATTAATTTTTAGTGAGGTGTGTGTTGTTAGTACCACATAGTAGGACAGGTCAACATTGGTCTGGGGCCTCTGGGTCCTATAACTCGGAAGCTATTGAGCAAAAAGCAATTTCCCATAGGAAATGAATGGGATTCTTAAAATATTTAAATAAAATAGGAGGAGCAAAATATTATTTTTAGTGAGGTGTGTGTTGTTAGTACCACATAGTAGGACAGGTCAACATTGGTCTGGGGCCTCTGGGTCCTATAACTCGGAAGCTATTGAGCAAAAAGTAATTTTCCATAGGAAATGAATGGCCGAATATCCGTCGAATATCCAACTTCAAACTAACTTCACCACGGTCTATTCCCGAGCGTCGCCGCCCCTGAAAAAGCGCTTTGTAAAAGCTGGTTTGTACATCCCGGGTCCCGTAGGCACCTCCATATCTACCCCTCACCACTGGATGTCGCCCTCTTTCGTTTGTGATAAACAATTACGAGAATGGACGATGAGAGACTGGTCGTCGAGGTGGAAAAATATGTCGAATTGTATGACCAAAGTTCCCGTCATTACAAAGACAACTCCAAAAAGGTCATTGCCTGGCGAGCCATAGCTCTGGAGATTGGATCTTCAGGTGAGAAATCAACAATGGTGGACTAAGTACCCAAACCATTAACCATAATGGGAAATAGACGAAATCAAGTCACATATAATCACACCATGTAGGTAGAAACCAGATTACTTGTAATATATATTTATTTAAGGCAAGGCAACTTCATTCATATAGCACTTTTAATACATGAAGCAGACTCAAAGTGCTTCACATAGAAACATTCTCATACAATAAAATAGATAAGTAAAAGGAAACACAGGCAAAGCTCAAAAATGCATTGTCATGTATTAACTGTCTCTCTGGTATCAGATCATGTATTAAATGTCTCTCTGGATTTAGGGAAAAATAACATTAAGTGTCTCGAGCACTCAAATAAAATACACTGGCTACTGAATCCAGCACAGCAATAACATCACTGTATTTATCCCGAGGGATAAAAAAAAAGTATATATATGCAAAAGAGTATACCAGAGAGGGATAATAACTAGATTATAGGTCATCATATAGGCTGCACCATATGGTTCTGCCATTGCACACTTAGTAGCGAATTGAAATAATGGCGTGCCTCTCATGATCTGCACGGAGCTCCTGGACCAGATTGTGGCATACCCCCTGTTCTTGTCTCCGTTCATTGATGGGGTGCACCCAAACCCTTCGTCTTCTCCTTGCTCCTTGCAGGAGAAGAAGGGCAGCCCCCCTCTGTCTGGCAACAGTTATTTGTTCTGTTGAAATAAAAAAAACTCAATAAAATGTAAAAGAGCTTGCTCAATTAAAATGGATTACTACTGGCTGCATACATGTAAATGTGTGGCTATGTTAAGGATAGATAGATGGATAGATAGATAGATACTGTATTGGTCCCAATGGGGATCAATAAAGCCATCCAGGAGCTCAATACAATAAATACACACAATAACAATTGGCCTTAAAAGGTGACTGCACTATATACTAAAAAGGCTTAATAGAAGGTCCTGCAGTTATTGAGATTGTTGATGCAGTAGATGAATAATTGCAAAATATAAAATAAATAAGAAATGACAGTAAATAAAACGATAAAGTGCCCTACAAACTAAGTTGATCTGATGCTTGAAAACATACTTTCACTGCGCAGATTAGCCTACATTTTTCCAATTATTCAGCCAAAAAGATGGAAAATAAATAAACTAGGCTACAATAGGCTACTCACCCATTGCGTTTCGTGTCTTTGCTGCGGTTGATTGACAGGTGACTTCCTGATTTTATACTGCAGCGCGGCCGTCGCGCCGCCTCCTGTTGGTGCTAGGGGCGTGCTTTTGACGCGCGTAAAATACGCGACGCTGCGCTGCGGCGCGTCAAAAAGTCTGCCCCCATTATTCCGGGTGTACTAGCACACACCGGCGCCGACTAGCCGCGCGGCAGCGTTCGCGCCGCGCCGCCCAACTACTCTTCGAGACAATGTTCTATTCCCGAGCGTCGCCGCCCCTGAAAAAGCGCTTTGTAAAAGCTGGTTTGTACATCCCGGGTCCCGTAGGCACCTCCATATCTACCCCTCACCACTGGATGTCGCCCTCTTTCGTTTGTGATAAACAATTACGAGAATGGACGATGAGAGACTGGTCGTCGAGGTGGAAAAATATGTCGAATTGTATGACCAAAGTTCCCGTCATTACAAAGACAACTCCAAAAAGGACATTGCCTGGCGAGCCATAGCTCTGGAGATTGGATCTTCAGGTGAGAAATCAACAATGGTGGACTAAGTACCCAAACCATTAACCATAATGGGAAATAGACGAAATCAAGTCACATAATCACACCATGTAGGTAGAAACCAGATTACTTGTAATATATATTTTTTTATTTAAGGCAAGGCAACTTCTTTCATATAGCACTTTTAATACATGAAGCAGACTCAAAGTGCTTCACATAGAAACATTCTCATACAATAAAATAGATAAGTAAAAGGAAACACAGGCAAAACTCAAAAATGCATTGTCATGTATTAACTGTCTCTCTGTTATCAGAACATGTATTAACTGTCCCTCTGGATTTAGGGAAAAATAACATTAAGTGTCTTGAGCACTCAAATAAAATACACTGGCTACTGAATCCAGCACAGCAATAACATCACTGTATTTATCCCGAGGGATAAAAAAAAAGTATATATATGCAAAAGAGTATACCAGAGAGGGATAATAACTAGATTATAGGTCATCATATAGGCTGCACCATATGGTTCTGCCATTGCACACTTAGTAGCGAATTAAATATTGGCGTGCCTCTCAGGATCTGCACGGAGCTCCTGGACCAGATTGTGGCATACCCCCTGTTCTTGTCTCCGTTCATTGATGGGGTGCACCCAAACCCTTCGTCTTCTCCTTGCTCCTTGCAGGAGAAGAAGGGCAGCCCCCCTCTGTCTGGCAACAGTTATTTGTTCTGTTGAAATAAAAAAAACTCAATAAAATGTAAAAGAGCTTGCTCAATTAAAATGGCTAACTACTGGCTGCATACATGTAAATGTGTGGCTATGTTAAGGATAGATAGATGGATAGATAGATAGATACTGTATTGGTCCCAATGGGGATCAATAAAGCCATCCAGGAGCTCAATACAATAAATACACACAATAACAATTGGCCTTAAAAGGTGACTGCACTATATACTAAAAAGGCTTAATAGAAGGTCCTGCAGATATTGAGATTGTTGATGCAGTAGATGAATAATTGCAAAATATAAATAAATAAGAAATGACAGTCAATAAAACGATAAAGTGCCCTACAAACTAAGTTGATCTGATGCTTGAAAACATACTTTCACTGCGCAGATTAGCCTACATTTTTCCAACTATTCAGCCAAAAAGATGGAAAATAAATAAACTAGGCTACAATAGGCTACTCACCCATTGCGTTTCGTGTCTTTGCTGCGGTTGATTGACAGGTGACTTCCTGATTTTATACTGCAGCGCGGCCGTCGCGCCGCCTCCTGTTGGTGCTAGGGGCGTGCTTTTGACGCGCGTAAAATACGACGCTGCGCTGCGGCGCCGGTGTGTGGAGGCCTTTACGGCAGCGGCACGTCTTGGCCGCGGTCACCGCAGCAGATAGGTTCCACTCTAATCAATGAGACCATTTCCACCGGCGCGGCTGCGGAACGTCTCAGCAGCGTCCCAGGAGCGGCGTGCTGCGCCGCAGCGCTATCATTCCGTAGCATTCCTATTTTTGCCGCGAGCCGCTGCTGAACCGCGTCAATTTCAACAGAGCAGATCGATCAGGGCAGGAAGTGAAAAAGTAAAAGCCATAGAGCATTCCGCTCAATTTTCAAAATACAAAACACAATAAATAAAACACCAACTTTATTACGTCATGACCGGTGGCACCAGGTCAGCAGTCAATCAATCAAAGGGTCTCAAATCATCCTTTTTATAAGAACAATGTCAGAAAGGACAAAGCCTGGCATTTAATTGCAGTAGTTTTGGGAGTGGAAGGTGAGTACATTAGGTTTAGGATTATCGCGGGATCTCGTGATCTCGCGTGAATACGGCTGGCTCGCAAGGCAGCGTTGCGCTGCCGTAACGCGCCCGGTGGAAATGCAAGCAGGGCAAAGTCGCGGCCAAGACGTGCCGCAGCCGTGACGTTGCCGTAACGCGTCCGGTGGAATCCCGGTGTTACACTAGCAGTCTAAAGTCAGTTTGTGTGTATCCCGGTCGGTGAAATGAAGAAGTCCGGTGGTCAGGGGAGGAAAGAGAGGAAAGAAAGAAGAAAGAGCTCAAAGCGGTCGACAGTTCGTCACCCAGTTTTTTACCAAGAAAGGTATATTCCTTCCCTCTACACTTTCCCAACAACCTGATAACAAGCCTAGCCTAGCAGTTAGCGCTACTGTAGCTAAAATAATTACAGCCTGCACTGGATGATAAAACTGAAAATATCGTTTGCATTACCATTCACATGATATCCAATAGCCTACCTATCTACAAATAGCCTACATTATTTTTACAAGTCGAGCGGACTGTTTAATAACTCCTGTATGCAGGCATTGCCAAGCAACGTGGCCATAGCGTCTTCATAGGGTCAACGTCTTTCCTAGGGGTAAATTAACACTTTTTAACCTACACCCTCCAGCCAATCAGAATCTAGTATTCACCCAGACCATGGTATAAATGGAGATAATGCAATGATTAACATTCCATACTGCTTGCCAGCATGACAGCTGTTGACATTAGCTAATGAAAACTGCCCTCATGCACAGATGCAGCCCCAGGATTACCCCCCTCAGTTGAAAGGCAAGAAGGTGAGCCTATGTGCAATCCATGAACAAAAGTCTTTGGGGTTAACATTTATGTAAACAGATTTTGAATATTTTGATTGGCTGCATTACAATATTAGCAGACATTAAACTAAGGATACTGACATTTTAGCTGACTTTTAAGTTTTAAATCAGCTAAAACTAAAAGTACTCTACCGTTAGATTAATAGATGCTATTTTTTGTAGGCTAATGCAGCAAATCAAAACATACAATTACATATTTAGTCATGCCCAGCTCAATCCAATCAAATAGACTGTTGACAACATTGTTTAATATGTTCAGATAATTGAGACATATTCTGAATTATATGATGTATCTTAGAGTCAGGGCCCTCTTCAAGCCATGATGAACCCACAGAAGAAACCAGTGAGGTTGAAATAGAAGAAGGGGAGAAGGAGGACAGTCCAAGTAGAAGCAGCACTGATGAGGAAGTGGAGGAACCAAGTGAGGCTGAAATGAGGGACACGTCAGACAGATGTGAGCCACAGGCTGATGAGCCACATGTACTGGTCTCAGACCCAGATCAGCTGCTTTCTGTTGACCCAGGTTTGTGGCCAGCAAGATTGACTGATAATGACAGGGCAAGTATTGTCAGAAAGATTGCTGTTGGGGAAGATGAGGAGATGCCCAACAATGGAGAGGGAAAGCCTTTCCCTGATTACCTTAAATATTTCAAGACACCAAATGGCAGGGAAAAGGTAAAGAGGTACTGGTTAGTCCATAGCAAGAGTTTGAATGCACTTTTCTGCATTCCCTGCATCCTCTTTTCACATTCATTAAAAAAGCCCTCCCATAGTTCCCTGAATAGTATTGAGGGATACAAAATGAGCAGGGTGAAGTGGCGACGAATGTATGACAAATTTCAGGACCCACAGAGAGTGTTACGTAAAGTGGAAAAATCTGCAGTGCTCTGTTATGGCTGCAAGTGGCATTGACTGTCACCTACAAAAACAGATGCAGTCTGAAATTGAAAGGAACAGAGCTCTCTTAGAGAGATTACTTCAGGTGACTCTCAGCTTGGCCTCAAGGAATTTGCCTTTCAGGGGTAGAAACACAGAACTAGGGAATATTCACAATGGTAATTTCTTGGGAACCCTTGAGCTTTTAGCTCGTTTTGATCCTATTTTGAAGGAACACTTAGAGCAAATGAGAACTTCAACAAATAGCAGACTGACTCACTACACACTGTAAAAAATGAAAGGTTGAGAAAACTCAAAATTGCAAGGCAACTTACTGCAATAAATGTTTGAGTTTTGAGCCCAACAAAATGTCATTTTTCTTCTTTAGACAAACTAGAAAGTTAGAGTTATACCAACTAAGATTTTATATTTTACAAAATTCAAAAAAGTAAGTCAGGGTTGTTAACTTAATATTTCAAATTAAGGTTAATATTATAAAAAAAAAAAAAACTCAAAGAATGGAAAACTAGTTTTAAGTTCACTTTATTAAAATTAATAATTGGAAACTTCCAATTTGCATTATTGAATGTCAGACAGCAATAGAACAAGCAACATGTAGCTATTTCAGCAGCAGAGAATCGCTGTCTAAATGCAGCAAACCAAAGTGCAGAACAAGTTCGACATTATGGTCAAACTTGTTCTGTACGATATAGGAGCCCAGGTTAAACGGTGACGCAACTCTCGTGCCTCATACACCGCACGATCCCGAGAGCTGCCTTTATTTAACACACACCCACAACACACAGCGCACCGCACACCTAACCAACGGACATGCAAGTCTCGGTAACGGTGGCGGCAACACTACGCACAATAAACAACACAAACAATAAAGACCCCAAACCCGTTAAGCCCACTTAACCTAACAGAAACAAATTGACAAAAGGCAATAAACCCCTTTTTCCCAACCGGCATCACGAATACCCAGACTCCCCGGGGGGTAGGAGTCGCCACAATATTTACCATCTGAAAATTCCGTTAGGAAACCCCGTATTTTCCAAAGTGTCGAAATGCGCATGTGCACCGTAGTTGGCCCAGCCTCAGACAGAGTCTGACTTAAACCCGTGTTTCTTGCTAACAAAGATACTACACTGAGCCCAACTCTTGACCCAAAACTCAACATTGTTGGTTGGACTAAATTGCATTGCACAGTTGACATGAATACTTAATGTTTTATATTCATTTTACTCAGAAATCATAATGAGACCAACAATTTTAGTTTTCGTTTTTACAGTGCACGAGTCCAAGAATTCAGAATGAATTCATAGAATTGTGTGGGCTAAGAGTCCTGAAAAAAATCCTAAATGAAAGGTTGGAGGCCATCTATTATGGCATTATTTGTGATGCAACCCCAGACATTTCTCACACAGAGCAAACTGTTGTGCTATTGAGATATTGTTTCACATATATTGAACGTGAGAATGAATGGGCAATAACGCAGAGGTTCATCAAATTCTGAAATTTCAATAAAAAAACAGGAAAAGAGATAGCCGACATGATGGAAAATGTGCTTTTGGACTTACATAGACATTGGAGATTGCAGGGGACAGGATATGATAACGGTGCACAATATGTCAGGCAAAATAAAGGGTGTTCAAGCACAAATTTTGAAAAAAATCCCTTGGCAACCTCCCCTTGTGCCTAACGCACATTAAATCTTGTTGGTGTACATGCTGCACAGACTAGTACAGAGGTTAAAACCTTCTTGGCAAGATGAAGCTCTGTACACATTGTGTGAGTCCAAGTCCGGAGAGATGGGCCATTTTCAAAAGAATCACAGGATGCTCACTTCATCAATTGTCAGACACCCGCTGGATTGCACGATTGATGCAGTGAGACCTGTGGCAAAACACTTGCCCGGAGTGATTGAGGCTCTTGCCTCCATTCTAAGCACATGCAGCCTTGCGAATAAAGCTAGAGCTGATGGTGTCGGTCTGAAGAATTATTTTGTCATTGAGGCCATTGTACTTCTCAGCATTTGGGTTAAACTATTGCAGTGTATTGATAACAGAAATGTGATTCTGCAATCAGAGACAGTGCAGGTGCAACATTCCGAAACACTGTGTTTTCACCGCCATTGACCACATAATTAGTGACTTAGGCTGCATCCGAATACCTAGTACATACTATTTCTGTCTAGTGTCTACTACTTGACCATACTACACTTGACTGTGTAGTACGGTCTACAGACATGCGTAGAACGCCTCCGCACGCCGCCGAAACTCCACCGGATGTTTGGAGATGATGTATCTCCCCCCAGATGGCGGCAAAATGTACCTGTTTTCCGTCTTGTTATCGTTGCTATTAAATAAAAAAATGTCTCTTTCTACGCGAATGGCTCTTGAAATGGATATCTCTGCTAGAAGGGCGTCGTCGGTCATCTCGTAGAGCGACTTACGGCAGGTTATGTTGTATATATGTGGACATTTGGTAAGTCATTTTTTTTGGAATAATAATAATACATTTACAGTTATTGTTACTCTGTGAAAAAGACGATTGAAGTTAATTTTCCTTTTTTATTGAACACACACACACACACACACACACACACACACACACACACACACACACAAATAAAAAGCCGCTGTTGGTGGTGTCGGGTCAGCCATCTCTTCTTCGTTTGTTACCAGACTCCGGTTGCATTGTGGGATAGCGTAGTGTGGTCTGTGGTTCACTTTGGCGGTAGTATGCATTCGGAAACGACTTCCGTACTACAGAATGCATACTAGAGTATTCGGACGCGCTAGATTTTTCGCATACTACAAAATGCATACTATATAGTATGCAAGTACGAGTATTCGGATGCAGCCTTAGATTCTCGCTTTCAGACCATAGCAAATATTGTTGAAGAATTTGCCGCCATACTTAAAGTGGGCCAGTTAAGTGACAGTGGTATTGCTTCTTTGAGTCAGCCACTGATGGCTAAATACAGAAATGATCTCACACCTCAATTTGAGAGGGAAATCATACATCTTAATTCAATATTTAATGCCACGTTCCCCTCAGTTTGCAGCTGCCTTGGTCTCTTGAATGCAATTTATAAAATGCAACTCCACAGCATTTTTGGAGAGGTCTGCATTGCTCTTAGGATTTTTTGCCCTCTCCCAGTTACTGTTGCTGGTGGAAAAAGGGTAGCCTGGTTCTACCAGACTCTCGTACTTCACTTCATTTCATTTGTACAGAGTCTGGACCTAATCAATTGACAAACGTTAACTCACTTGAAGGCGGGTGTCTGTTGAAGTTTAAAATGATTGAATCTGCCCAGTGCCACTCTGGATCTGCCATAACCAATCGCTAACGTTTGGTTGTGACGTATGTCATGCACCAGGAATCACGCGCAGGTTGTACACAAACCAAACACCTTGCGCGTCTGCACGAAAATGTCCGTCAACGACAGCTGCAGGTTTTGTTCGTCTAATTTAATTTATCAGGGAAAAATTGCACATTGTAAATCAACTACCGACCTACAACAACTCAAACTGGCGCACGACTTTATCGTCATTGTTCTCAGACATGCCCTCTGTTCGCTGATTGGGCGCCGCTGTGGTGGCGCCAGAAAACCAAATTACATACAGCAGGTCCAGACCTAGTACTGAAGGGAAATTCAAATTGAGCGGAAGTACTTAGGCGGGCGGAGCCAGGCTAGAGAAAGGGCATTTAGTAAACTGAATCTTATCAAGAATTATATGAGATCAACTATGTCTCAGGAGAGGTTGAACGCCTTGCAATACTCTCAATCGAACATGAGCTGGCTCTGTCACCTGACTTTAAGGATTTGATCAATGATTTTGCTACCCGGAAGTCTCGAAGTTGGATTTTGGCATCTAAATTATTAGTGCAACAGGCGGGAAAAAGCTATGAAGTTTTTTATACGTCTTTTTTCATGACGTTCATATATTCATATAGTTTAGAAATATCTGTACAATATTGCTATTGTTTTGTTTGTATTATTTTGATATATCCTGTTTGTTTTCTTACTGGATTGTTGATTACTGTATTTACTGTGTCTTCTATCAGTCTATAAGTTTGACTGAATATGTTAGCACCCAAGGGGTTGAATGCGGAAGCCTGTTTACTGAGAAGTTTGGCACAGCCAGTCTATTAGCTTATTTCTGTCTATAGTTACTACAACCCAGGTAAATGTGTAGCTAAATACTAACATCTAGTGTACAAAGTAGCCTAGGTAAGTAGGTAGGTTTATCATGTTGTTATTCAGTTGTTATTCATTTTCTTCTGATGATAATGACCCAATATTACCCAATATTTAATGATTATAAAATATGAATGAATATCTAACATTAAAGATGTAGGCTGTTTTTTTTGGGGTTGGGGAGGGGGGGGGGGGGCTCCATAACTGAATTCTGTCAGGGGGCCCAGAATTCCTAGGGACGTCCCTGCTGCCACCCTGCGACCAGACGGCTACACTTCCCGTTGCAAACCACCCGCAATCTCATTCCCAAATACTACATCCTATATGACTGTACCACCCGGTTACACAGACATCGGGTACAAGCCCATAACTTTTAGGTTTGATGAGTATTTGATCGTGTGAAAACATTGTGGTAACCCTTCCTTTTACAGTCCCCTAATTACTAGGTATTTACCCGGTACATACATGGTAAATCATAGTGTATTACTGGGTAATTACCACTGGTAATAAGAAGGTAAATACAGAGGTAGTTACCCGGTAAATACATGGTAAATCATAGTGTATTACCACTGGTAATAAGAAGGTAAATACAGAGGAATTATCCGGTAGATTATAGTGATTTCCTGTGTAATTACCACTGGTAACAAGAAGGTAAATACAGAGGAATTACAGCTGAAGTACTAAGTAAAACCTCCACTATTACCCATCAACTCAACTAAGTACCGTGTAGTTGTAGTTGTAATAACTCCGATATTGTGTACTTCCTAGGAAATTAGGCAACCAATTATTAGAAACACCTATAAAATCAAGTTATAATTGTAGTTGTTAAGTGTTAATATATGTGTCAAGTGTTAATATATGATTACGCCCTTACTTTGAAAGGACAACGTGATGACGTCACTACGTTTTTGTGAAGCAACCCGTGGGTCAACTGTCCCCGTTGTTCTGTTGTTGTTGTTGGAACTGACTGGACAGTAGTCAGTCATGTATTCTAGAGAATAAATACGCCAAAGGCTAAAGAGAACCTATCGATCTGCTTATTCTTCACCACACAAGAGAAGAGGAGTCACCGCTCCATCTAAACTTAACAGGTTATGGGCCCAGGAAACGCTTGGACACATAAGCTAAAAGGGACAATATTGAATGAGCCTGCCGGAGCCAACGCAGAACAGCTAGCCCTAGATGGCGCGAAGAATGCTGATTGTTATGCTGAACTGGTAAGACTGATAGACGATAAGAGCCTATCGCTGATCAGGCACGATGCAGCCGATAGCCCTGGAAAGCCCTGGGAATATTCGGGAAAAAGCAAGCCTAGAATAATCAACTTGTACACGCCTTTGACCAAGTTAAGCATGACAGAGAACGAGAGTGCTACTGACTATATGATAAGAGCGGAGAACGTCATTACTGCTTTGAGAGATGCAGGGGAGACCATGAGTGATGGACTGACCATAGCCATGGTATTAAACAGACTACCAGACTCCTTCAATCCACTCGCCGTCCATGTAACAGAGAATGAAGATAATGTTACATTCACAGACTTCAAGAGAAGGCTACGGATTTATGAAGAGTTAGAGAAAATAAACACAGTAGAATCTGCAGACAACGTGATGAAGACGAGTGTGAGGCGAAGCTGAGGCCCCACCAAAATGCACGCCAGCAGCAGCAGAAAAGGTGAAGACACCGACGTAATATGCTACAGGTGTGGACTAAAAGGACAAGTCAAGAGCTGTTCAGCACCCAGGCTCTGGAACTCCCTCCCCCCACACATAAAACAGTCAGACACCATTACAACCTTCGAGTCACAACTCAAAACTCACCTGTTCAAACTCGCACACAACGTCTAACTGATCACTGTTTTGATTGTTTGTTTGTTTTGTTTTGTCTTGTTTTTTTTAATTGTTTTTTTATTTATTATGTTTATTTTTTCCACAATGTCTTGTTTTTTTTAAACGATTTATGATGACTATATGCTCTGTAAGGTGACCTTGGGTGTCTTGAAAGGCGCCTCTAAATTAAATGTATTATTATTATTATTTATGATCCATAAAAGTGTGGTGCGGTTACTACAAGACCAACACACACCAAGAATCTATATGCAGAAAAAAGAGGGCTCAAGATGGAGCCAGAAGAGTCGCAGAGGAACCAAATAGCAACCAGGATCAACTCTTCAAGGTCAACCACACCAAAAGAAAGAAACCACCGGACAATGTGAACATGAAGGACATCATGGTGGACGGGGGGGCGACATCCCACATTGTCAATGACATCGGAAAGTTCAAGAGCTTCGATGACTCATTCCGGCCCGAGTCCCATTCAGTGGAGTTGGCTGACGGAACCAAGTGCAGCGGAATAGCACCACGGAGAGGAACAGCGATGATCTACCTACTAGACAACGCCGGACGCCAGCACAGAGCGCTCCTTTGAGACGCACTGTACATACCTTCATACCCACACGACATCTTTTCGGTTGCAAGAGCAGTAAACGGAGGAGCGACGATCACCTTTCAGAAAGAGGACAGTCGCATGGTTACCAACGATGGCAGCAGGTTTGATATCTATGAAAGTCAAAATTTGTTTTACTTGCCAAATGTAGAAATTAATGTTGATCAATGTAAACAATGTGTGTGTCATGATGTAATGCAACCCGGTATCACGCGATTTCGTGCTCATGCGCACGAACGTTAATCTATTGAATCGTGTTCCAGAGCAGGATAGTCCGACTTTTTTCGTGCTACACAGAACGAAATGTAAACCAATGCATTCTGAATGGGAGTGTTCTCAGACAATTAACGTGCTCCACAAAACGCTACGAGAGAGAGAGAAAGAGAGAGAGGGAGGGACAGAGAGAGAGAGCGAGAGAGAGGCTTAATCAGAAAGGGTGTGCGCAGATAGTACAGTGCACCCTAGTTATGTTTATGCCAAAACCACAAATGCTATATATATATATATATATATATATATATATATAGCCTAATTTTATATATTGCCTATATATATATATATATAGGCTATATATATAATTAGGCTATAATTATATTATTTAGCTATAGCCAAATTGTCGAAGATGCCTGAGAATCTCCGGAAATATCAGCATGGGAAATCTGCGCATGAGACCCATGAACCTATAAAGAAAGACGTAATCTCAAGCGGGAGAGAATGTTTGCAGTGCTGGTTTGTGTCACGTGAGTACCGGGCTCTCAAGTCTCATGCATTCGGCGTGAGACACACGCAATTCAACCCATGCACACGCTCGAACCTGGTCTCACGAAAATACTAGACATTGTCACGTTATATGATCTATTAAAACATGATCATGGTCACGTATTTTCTAAATTTTGTATTTCAATTGGAAGTATTTGTCGTGTTACTAAGCACGACTTCCACAGTAAGGCCGTTTCTCAATTCCAAGTACGCAAACTACGGACTCGTGGACTTCGAAGTTCGTACTTGGCGAGTCCGGACTTCAAGTACACACTTCCGAGGACGGGAGTACGCACCTGCAATTGGAACAGCAGCAGACTCGATGACGTCACCAGCTCAGCTCGTCTGTTAACTGTGCTACGGCCTCATGTAGGCATATAATTACTGAACAATATAAACAAATTATATAAAACTAAACACCAGCCTCTTTAGTTTTAAAATAGTATGTTAGTATTTTGAATGAATATAAACGAAAAGTTACGCGTATTCACACGGCAAGCCAGCTGTACCCTACATATAAACAGTAGGGCTGTCACTTTTTCCAAAAATGAAATTCGAACGAATTTCGAATGTCCATAATTAATTTGAATACATTCGACCCCCCCCCCCCCATAGAACACGACAACAGTCTTGATTTTTTATGTTGCTCTTTTTATTTCTTGTGGAAATCACGTTTACCTACTGAATTCATAACAGCACAGGATAAAAACACATCTTTGATAACACATTTGTAAACACAACAAGAGGAAGCTCCGACACACAAGTGCGGCTGTATTTTATACATTAACAATAACTCGCGCGGCTGTACACTCTGTGCTGCTCCGCTCGGCAGTTGTTCCTCTGCTGCTACATTTCGGTGGTAAGCTAGCAGATGAGTGCGCAAATTTGATGTTGTCGATATGTACGACAGCTCTCTTTTACAAAGACGACAAACGGCCTCGTCTTTGTTTGTGACTTTTCCACCCACGGTGTAAAAGCCAAAATGCTTCCATACGCTGCTTTTTAAATGTGATGGTGTCGTTATGGTCCGCTCAGCATTGTACTCCTCGCAATTCTCCATTTTTAATAGCAGTTTTTTAATAGCCGTATCTCAGTTCGCGTTCTCTTCAGTTACGTTTTGTTTCAAAGCCCTCTTGGCCTATCTGTATCGAATGTTGATTCAACATTCGATACAGATAGCCAGGCCAAGAGGGTCGGCAACAGGTCAAACTGATCAAATGTTAGCGCGCCCTCTGCTGGATCGAAAGCAGACTACTTAAAATGGTCTGAAGTTCTTATGAGACGGCAGCACACACACTTCGAATTCGAACTTTTCACCCCACCTTCGAACGAATATTCGAACTTCGAATAAAAAGTGACAGCCCTAATAAACAGTGGCTTGAAAAAGATTGTATGAGATTGCCGTTTCTCAATTTTCCTATATAGCCTATTATTATATTATTGGAGAGTAGGCTATTGATATAAGAATTACGAACGAGCGAGAATAGAATAGAAACACACACACACACACACACACACGATCAGATGGATCCGACCGGGATTTGCGTTGCGATGGGTTTCCTCCATCAGCGACTGTCGTGGAAATATCAATCATAACTATAAATATACAATCATATACAAATTATATTAACCTTGTTTACATAATTATTATGCACATTAGAAGGAACTGTATACATTCTCCCTGTGTCTTAAAATATATACGTTCCTCTCTCCAACTGAGAGAGGTTGTGTAAACTTGTTTACAGCCATGTCTTACAGACATGCAGACATGTCCAATTTCCACCTATTGTATTACAAATTGACTTGGCCTAAGGTCACTCCCACTCCCTACCCACAATGAAAACGTTTTCCTATAAGAATCTTGTTCATCTATTGTCTCGCTGAATGTATCCTTGGTAACTTTGCTGCCAGTACTTTTCCCATTTATTTATTTTATTTTATTGGTTTAGTTCAGGGATATTGCACACTAATCGACATTCAAAATGTAAGTGAGCCAGAGTTAGCCTGAGAGGCTAGTTTTCATTTGTTGTCCCCTGCCAGATATTCAAAAGGCAACCTAAAATTACAGAAATAAAATGCATATAAACAAAGATTAAAAAACAACATAGTCGTAAGAATGAATTGACAGACAATGGCAAACAAACAATAAAATAAGCAGACAATAAAACAATAAAACACAGTGTACATTAAACATTTTAGGAAAGTGCACAAAACAGTAGATTAGGGCTGTTTCCCAAAGTGAAGGCTGCAGCCTTGCTAGGACGCGTCCTTGCTAGTCGCGTCCTATGGAGATGAGAATAGAGTGCTAGCTCGAGTGCTTCCTAGCGTTTGTAACGTTCAGACATTGGAACGACTTGGTAGTGTGGAAGCGCTTCCGCTTTTTAATACTGCGTGTCCGCTTGTAGACACATGTGCGCTTATGAATAAACATGGCAGCAATCAAGCTGATCGATATTTATTTGACTTTTGTCTGTTATGAATGCGGTCATGTCTCCTTCGCATGGAACCTCTTTGGGGAAGTCACAAAAGCTTTGTTGCGGTTGATCGAATCGTCTTTATTAAAAGGAAAATCCATTAAATTTTTATAAAACTAAGTGAAATTGTCTGAGAACTTAATTCCTGACCTGAACTTACTTCATGCATCACATTTACAGTACGGTTGATTACTATTATGCAGGGGGGAAAAGACAAAGAAAGAGATGATAAACATGTATTTATTTGGATATATTATTTAACTGATCTGATTCATTCATTCATATATGCCTACAATCTATCAGTGCTTTGAACACATAAGTATATCATATAAAATACAATTATATACGTTCATTCAAAATTACAAACATTGCAAATGATCGGTTGTGCATTAATTTTACAACATTGGATAGTGGCACTATCCCTTCCACCGGTAAACAAATGTTTGTGCGCCACCCTAAGGCGCACAAAAGCCTCCGTTTGCTGGGCTGACCCTAAAAAAAACGATTCAACACAAACAGGTATACATAAATAATGTAATCTTGTGAGCAAGTAAATTGACATTGGTGGCAGTGGTGTTTAACACCAGCTATGTCCATGCAAAATATAGCAACGTATCATTAAGTTGCAAAAACGTTTGAAAAGTGGCACAGGTCTTTAGCCTTGATTATTTGCATTAACATGATGAATCTATAAAAAGCAAAACGGCACAAAATATTTCTGAAAGCTAATATAACCTCACTTCATTTGAACGTGTACTGCTCTGCCATTTTCAAGAACCCGCCCAGTGAACGCAGAGGATTGTGGGTAGTTTTGGCTCGTCTAGGATGCAGCGATGCATCCTTGAAAAATCTCGGAATTCTCAAAAACAAAGGACGCAAAAATGGCGCGGCTTTCGAGTGTCCTCAACATTGGAACAGTGCTTGTCGGCGTTCTATGACGTAGCGTCCTTAAAAGGGCGGCCGTTGAGCATGCTTCCTTGACATTGGGAAACAGCCTAGAGCTGGACAAATGCACCTACAATAAAAACACATTCAGCAGCATAGAACACAAACATGCAGAACAAACATATATAGCAGCATAAAGGACAAACATGCAGCACAGACATACAGCAGCCTAAAGCATAAACATGCAGCACAAACATATACAGCAGCATAAAAACACAAACATGCAGCACAATTAACTTAGACACTAACATGACCTGCACCGGACAGGAGCACACAAGAGACAAGCAAGCAGGACATAGCATTTACCAAGAAGTCGGCAGAAGAAGCAATTGCAGTCCTAGTGTGTACATAATTGATGACCAATAAGCCATATTTTCAGCTGTCCTGAAAAGGGACGGTAAGAACTAATTTCTCTAATATGAGCTGGTAGTGAATTCCATTCCTGTGACGCTGTAACTGAGAATGCTGAGTGGCTAAAGGCACTTTTTCTAAGGGGTACTACACAGTCTCCCCGGGACGAGCCTCTGGTTGAAGATTATGCAAGTGGCTAAAGGCACTTTTTCTAAGGGGTACTACACAGTCTCCCCGGGACGAGCCTCTGGTTGTCCGGTTTGTATTTGACCTCGGAGTGATACACTGTTGAAGTGGTGGGGGGGCTTTGTAGTGCAAAATTTTAAAAATAAGGCAAAGATTTGCATACTTTATTAGGTTGTCCCAGCTCAGAAGTTTATACTTTCTTAAAATTAGACAATGGTGGTAGGTATTTGACTTCCGGTCCAAGACTTTCAGGGTTCGTTTATACAGTGTTTCAAGTGGTTTAAGTGCTGTCTTATTGGCTTGTGCGAAGCTGGTCAAACAGTATGTGAAATGTGACATTATCATAGCATGCATATAAATCTTTGCTGCATCAGTTGTCATTGAATTTCTAATAAAGCGAAAATTCGATAAGTTAAACTTAACCCTGTGACCTACTTTTTTTACATGAGATTCGATTAGGAGGCCAAGGTACTTGAACTCAGAGACAACTTGTAATTTTACTCCTGACAGCATTATGGCTGGGTCTGGAGTGCTACATTGCTTTTTGGAAAAAAACATGCAGACTGTTTTTGATCATGATCATGCTTTAAGATTAAATCAAATATTTCGCTGTCCGACGTGTCCGCGAGAGAAGTTTCTCTTCATCAAATGGCTTTGTCGGCAGGATCCCAATATGAGATCATCAGACTGGTATGTTATGTTTTGTTAAATGACTATCTTGTAGGGCTGTAACGATACACAAATTCACGATTCGGTTTGTATCACGATTTTTGACCCACGGTTCGATACATCCCACGATTCTTTTAAATTTAAAAAGCATTTTATTTAAACAACACTTAAATACCAATTATCTTAATGTAACATTTAATAACAAATAATTTGGAACACTGAACAGATTTGAACCGAAAGAATACTATTAAAGTATAGCTAAATTAATAAAGAAATAACCAAAGATTGCAGTTGGAGGATGCTTTTTGCTGGTAGGCATAATAGGGCTCCTTTAACTGTTTGGTTGATTTATTCAAATATCCTTATTAGCGCTTCTTATTAGGCTATGTAGCTTAAATAATGACATAATCAGGCCGTATAGAATGCAACATGTTTAATAGCCTAACTTTCAATAGATGAGGAAAAACATGAACGTCGCAATAACGAGGCAGAATGTTACGAGTAGCATATGTGTGTGCGCGAGAATGGCAGTGTGCGTATGCGTGTGTGAGTGACGTCAGCGAGCGAGTGGACGAGCGAGGAGAGCGAGCGGTAGCGCGTGTGTCTAGTGAAGAAGCGAACGAGTCCGGTAGAATAAAGTACCCATCCTGTCAATAATCGGTGGCCGCTTCATTCCGACCTATAAGCAGACAAACTGCCAGTCAAATCACACAAAACAATAGAGACAGGATCACACAGGCAATTTTTTCGCGCTTGGCCCACTCTGGATAAATGTCGTTCATATCGCATATGAGGACTTCGACGGCTGTGGAGAAATGCAATCCTCCGTAGCCACGGAGAGCTGTGATCACAGAGAGGGCATCTCGTCACATATTTACGGCATCGATAGGAGGGGGCGCTGTCAGCAGGACATCATTGCCCTGCCTCTGGTATGATGAATGTATACAAGTGGTTTATTTTATATAAGAGTGAATATGACGCCCTCGGGAAGAGCGATCTAAAAGCATGAGTTTTCATTTAAATTCTTGTTTAGGCGGAGGCTCTGTCTGATATTTTTTGCTAAAATATCCAAGAATTAGGTATCCTTACGAATTGATGATCCGTACTACGTAGGCATCAAGGATTGGCCGGTAGTACACTGTTTGTTCCTACGAATGGTGAGCTTGTGCCTTGTGGATCATTAGCAAGATTCCGCACTGCAGACTCTCTCTTGTTATGTGACGTATGTAGGAGTGTTGGTGGAGGTTTATCACGACTTGGACTGCAACGTTTTGAGTTTCCTATCCGAGTGGAAGTCCTGTACCATTGGAGATTCCTTTGTATTGGCTCTACTCGCTAAAATACAACCCTCATTAAGGGTAAAAACCCTCCAGAGAACTAGGTACATTGATAGAGTTAGGTTGGTAAGAATTCCAAGAAAATTCCATTCAGTAAGTAGTAATAAACCAGTTTGGGATCCCACATACGGCCAACCAGTTTTGGACCTCAGATGAATGGGTAGTGTATGTCCCTCGGAAGATAAGCAATTCTGACCCGGACCTTTGAAAACCGCTTTTGCACTGCTCGCGGCCCTTTCACTGGTATGATGAATATAGACAAGAGGTCTATTTCAAATAGGGGTGATGATTGCACCCACGGGAAGACCAAGTAGGATGAATAGAGTGGCCTCATGTTGTTTGAGCCTGAATTAATCAATGTACACAAAATAGAGGAGCCTCCCAACCTAAAGACGGCGGAAAATTTGATTTAACCACTGTTCAACTTTTCTTGTCATGTTACTAAACGTATCTTATTTCAGAAAAGCGGACGAGTCGTAAAACTAAATATAATAGAGAGATAACGTCCGGCCTTTACGGACGAAAACAGTGCCAGCAGGTAAGTATGGCACTGAAACACATGAGGGTATAGGCCCCCCTCGGTTGTGAAAAGAAAAAATATATAAAGAACATCGTTGTGTCTCATCCCAATAGTTATGTTATGTATTTTTCGCGCCGTGTTTCTATCCTTTCATTCCATGCTTTGCTTTCATGTTGTCTACAACCTCTTGTAGACCCTTCTTCTCTCCACAGCGCTGGAGAAGCAGTTTTACGCCGTCCCGAAATTCTAAATGTATTCGAATGCGATTGTAATAGATTTACTGCTGAGTTGTATTAATCAACCCAGTCTCACCAATATGCGTACAGATCGCACGGTTTGACACTTTCAAAATGCTTGAAGGTTGAAGCGTATGCGTCCTTTGAGACACCCTTTGATATATAAGAGACCCCAAGGTACAGCTTACTTACATTTTCTCGACTCAGTCACCTATTGCATCACTTCCTTTAGGGCTTCGGCCTCCTAATTGATCATTGTAGTATAATTGAATGCCCTCTTTCATATATATGATACCTCCACCACTGGAACGTGGCAACAATTCTCCAAATCCATATGGGGAGGGGGGGGGATGCTTGTGGACAGTAGGGGTGTACACTAGACATAAATAGGAAGCAAACTCAGGAGAAGGAATGACCTCACAAATATTTATTTAATAAATTGTTTCAAATAACCCTGCCTCGTTAAATCAATGAGCTTGGTGTTTTGCTTTCAAAAATAGGTTATAGAAGAAGTCTAAACTGCAGAAAATAAAAACATCCAAGCTGGAATTGGACCTTGGAATATCTGTCTATTTTTTAACCATCGGACCCTAGTTTACGACAAAAACAACACAATTGACGGCAGCTCCTTTGCCGCGTGGTTTTTAGAGCCATGTAAGGATTAGAGGGGGTGGTTGATAGCAACCACCAAACCGCTTTTTGTCAAGGGAACCCAGGGCGACGCTCACTTCCGGGTTGGCCAACATACGTCATCCCTCCACCACTCTATACTGTAATAACACATGTTGAAGTTGAACGATAATGAATTAATTTATTCTTTATTCTGCCTTAGTATTCATTAATTTATTTAGCAGTGAAATGCAATGTGTGTGTGTGTATGTGTGTGTGTGTATAACACGCTATTTTATGTTGAAATGCGACGTAATCCAGTGTTCACGAAAACGTACACTGTCAACGTATGCTTTTGGCGACTGGGTTGGCTCTCAGATATACGTGTTTCGAACAAGATGATATCATTAAAAGTTACATAAAGTAACGGTTTAATAACACAAACGCAGGAAACACGTGAGCTGCTAGTTTAGCGAAAGCAGCATCCCTAACAACCTGACGTTGTTGAAACATGCGAGCGAGCCGATAGAATCTTCTTAATAACTATAAAACTAAAGATTAGACACAATCACTGACTGAAGATTATGCAAGTAAAAAGTATATTTCTCGCTAGAAATGTTATTAGAAACACGTTTAACGGTGAATCGGTCCTAAAATATTGCATTTCCCATTCAGATAATAAAGATTAATAAAGATCATACACATTCACTGACTGAAGATTAATCAAGGAAAAAGTAAATTTCTCGCTAGAAATGTCATTAGAAACACGTTTAATGGTGAATCTGTCCTAAAATATTGCATTTCCCATTCAGTTAATGCTGGGTTTTGCGCATCATATGCATGCGAAATGGACGCATCCGCCCTCCACAGTAGTTAATGCTGGGTTTTGCGTATCATATGCACGCAAAATGGTCATTTGGCGTATGTACTGCACGCATTTTGAAAGTGTCAAACCGTGCGATCTGTACGCATATTGGTGAGACTGGGTTGGTATTAATATGATCTGAGAGATCGTATAGATTTTTTTCAGATAAATAGCAATGTCCAAGGAACGCATGCCCGAAAAACGTAGCAGTTCAGGACACTGATCCAGAGGCAGAGGACCATTCAACTCTACAGAAGTTTTTTCTTCAAACCGGTTTGATTGACAAACCACGAGTGAGTACCCTGAAACTAACATAGAAATAAATAAATCAGGCTCCTTTGAGGCATTGACTTTACTCTGATTTACAAATTTTGTACAAAATATATTAATATCATTCAGTTAGGTAACATTTCTTTGTTTCTTTATCAAACAGATCTGTGATATCCATTTACATTGAGTTCCACATGTTTTAAAATTATTAAATAACATTAACATACTTTTAGCATTAAAGAATTCATGAAGTAAAACTATAACCCAAGTGATTGTGTTTTGTTTCGTATATCCCTATCTGTTGTATCAGCTGTGTGTGTATTCCTTTATTTGTATTAATTTGTTTGTGTTCTCTTTCCAAGAGAACGTCTGACTCCCACATAAGGAAGAGTAAAATGGGCGCCCATTCATCAAAACGGGATGCTAAGGTGACAATAACGGTATCTAAGCGAATTAAAAAAAGATCGGACCTGGTAAGAACCTGCTATGGTAAGAAAAAAAACGATCCTATAGTGCCACCAAGATCCCCCGCAGATACAGTTTTGAGAGAAGAAGGCATATACTCGGTCTTTCCATTTACTTATGATGTGTACGAATGGACAGATGGCAGTTGGCCAATGGGTGGTTCTTTTGATTCTTGCAAACTACAAGAATTAAAATAAACAATAACATCTTGACCAGATCCGAAATGGGATTTTCATTACACACAGAATTGTTTTGATGCATGGATTCGCACGGAAAAAAAAGACACCCAATACCGAAACCAGCTAAACAAGACTTAACTCAAGAAATCGCATCTAACATTTTCAAAAAAACTATGCAAATCAACCCAGATTGGCCAGAATTGTATAGAACAGCTCTGTTGAACATAACAGCAACTAGTAATGCAGAACATGTTGATAAATTAATGACTGAAATAGAGTTAACAGCCGCAGAATTCGACGCTATTAAAACAGCCCAAAACAACATAAAAGACAAAACCGTCCTCGCTACACTTTGTGTATGGAGCCAACGTCAACTCGTTATAGACCTAAACAGATTGCAGAAACTAGCGCGTAAAGTAGGACTTTCCGTTAACCAAGACTGTACAGGATTGTTTCCAAACTGCCCACAGATAACGGACTAGACGACACCGAACTCACCACAATAGCAATCGCAACCCGAAAATCCAAAGAATCGAATCAACTCGGTGCTTCAGGTACAGCGTCTAGCGCTGTACCAACAATACCAATTACAACCACCTCACAGTCGTGTCAAATTGAGCAATGCCCGAAAATAACAATAGGCGACACCGCGATATTGAAACCTTGATCACCAAGTGAACCCATGCGACGAAAAACCGTATAAGTCCAAAAAATTTAAAAAACAAGATAACCATATAACATGAATGTATGTGTGACACGTTGTATACAGAAGCAGTTTGGGGGTGGTGGTCGCGCGATAAATACTAGTATTTTAAACTTTAAAATAGTCTCACGCGGAAAAAACGTTTATGTCCACTGATGAAAATGGAGACGCCGGCAACGTGGGCCTGACACTGAAGTTCCAAAGAGGAGGTACACCTTTAAGTACCATGTCCAACAAGGAGGCAAAAGACTGAGCGTTTGTAAGCTCACATTTATGTCAGTCTTTCAACTGACCAACAGTCGCCTACAGGCAAGTTTTATATAGCCTTATGTTTTCCATTTAACTTTTCATTACATGCATGCTTTTAATGAGATACATTTTCCATAACATATTTACTTAAAGTTACTTATATTTGAAAAGGTTATTCAAGAAAAGTTAGGCAGTCAGACTGAGGGAACAGAGCAGGTAGCTGAAGTCAGATCTCCATTAGAGGACTTAAGAGGAAAGCACAAGAACAGGTAAGTTATTATCCAAGCCTAGTCTAAGTGTTATCGTGAAAGACTTCATGCTGTCAGGAAACATATTTTTGCGCTTTGAGATCGATATCAGAAGTGAAGTGCTATGCAATTATAAAGTATGATTATTCTTTGTATCGTTTCAACATGTGGATCTTAATGATTGTATGTTAAAACAAAATCCTATGTTAGAATTACACATATGGTCACAGAAACAATCAATTGTGCAAAACAGACCAGCATAGTTTATTATATTTCCCTTGTCCATGAGTTGTGTTTTTTTTAGGCCTCATAGCATTCATCCTGCAGTGAGAGAGGAGATAAGAGAGCATATCCTGAGTTTCCCACGCCAACCGAACCACTACTCACGGGTGAAGGGAGATGTGGAGAGGGAGCCCTGATTAAAACCTGCTCCGCATGTACCGCCTGTACAAGGAAAACAATCCAACATCCACTGCAAAGTTCTGGCTCTATAGGGACATCTTCAAGCAGCAGAACCTCTGTTTTGGGCAGCCAAGAAGTGATACTTGTGTGAAATGTGACGCCCTGTTCTCCAAATTAACAGCGGCTACAACCGACGGAGAAAGATCAAAGATTGCAGCTGAGAGTGAGCTTCACCATCGCAAGGCTGAAAAAGCATACTCCCAGTTGCAGGCTGACACAGAGTGGGCCAAAGCCAATAACGACTGCCATGTAATTTGTATTGACATGCAGGGGGTAGTGTACACGCCAAACCTGACACACTCCAACGTGTACTACCAACGACAGCTGGCGAACTATAACTTCTGCATCCAGGAGATGGGCACCGGCAGTCCTCCTACAATGTGCCTCTGGCATGAGGGCATTGCGCGCAGAGGTTCAATAGAGGTGGCAAGCTGCCTTTTGAAGTGGGCAGAAGCATCTTTTGCTCCCCTTGTCCAGGCGAAGGAAAGGAAACTTATCATCTATAGTGACCGATGCTGTGGGCAGAACAATAACCGGAGAGTACTTAACCTCATGGCCCTGCTCGTATCTAGAGGGTACTTCAGCCAGATAGAGCAGAAGTTCATGGTATCTGGTCACTCCTTCCTTCCCTGTGACCGCTCCTTTGCCACGCTGGAGAAGAGGCGTAAGGTCTCCACGCTCTACACCCCCAGCGATGTCACCGAGATGATCCGGGGAGCCAGGCAGCAGCCATTCAGCGTGATAGAAATGCAGTGTGCAGACTTCAGACAGCTCCCTGATGCTACTCTAAAGTGTCCACCTGGCTTCCTAATCACATCCATGATGTGGTTGAAAGTGACAGGTAAAAACTGATGAGTTGGGTTTCTGAGATTATCAGTGTTGGGGATATGTTGGGTAATCTTAATTGAATTTCTTGTTGAATCATGATTTCAGCTGCTGATCCATGGTGTGTCCACACAAAAGGCAGCCACAGCCACTATGAGGGATGGAAGACTTGGCTGATCACCAAGCAGAGGAAGAAACAACCACCTCAAGCTCCCTTGTTTTCCACCACATACGCTCGCGCATACGAGGACCCTCTCCCTGTCAAAAAGGAGAAGCACCATGACCTCATGACAATGCTAGCCTACATGCCAGCGGAGGCCCAATCATTTTATGAAAAATTAGAACGTGAAGAGTAGAAAGCATCCCCAGAATCGCGATCTGATATATAATAATAATAATTATTATAATAATAATAATAATATAGGTATTTATGTATGGATGTATGTATTTATTTATTAAATGAATGAATGGTGTGAGTATTTATGCGCTCTCTAAGTGAGGTTGGTGTTAAATAAAAAAAAATTAAAGAATGAAGTGGTTATTTTCTTGAAGGCTCTGTTACTGTATTAAAACTAAGATAAAGGAATTAGATCTCCAGTGGTTTGAATTGATATGATGAATTGGACTTATACTGTTATTCCACATTAACTGGACATATACCGTTCTTCCACATTCCATAAATGTAAATTGCTGTAACTGTTTGTTTTTAAGATTGACACTGAAAAATGTTATCTCAATAGAATTGGGAAGCTTTTGTTGTCTATCTTCAAGTAAAAATAAATATATTATATAATGTTCACAGGCCAAATAATAAAAAAAAGTTATTATTTGAAATTTGAAAATATGGACTTATATGGTTCTTCGTCTCAAGCACTCAAGTGAAGCGCAATCAATGGCCAAAGATGCTCCAGATCCTCTTCGCGCGCCAACACCTTTTTTACATTGGTTGAATCAAATGTGTACAATTTACAGTCCTTTACCAGGAGACGTGTTAATCATTCTAAAATTGGCATACGATTCAAAATGGCAGTTAGTTCGAGAATTGTTTCATGTCCCTCAAAGAGCCGAATGGGGATCAGAAGAAAGGGGAAACAACATCTCCCTAGACATTTGGTTGGACACAGTCTGTGAAAGAGTGGTAAAAGCCGAAGCATCAAGTCAAGCTGACTTTTCCATTGTTACTCAGACCATACAGAAACCAGATGAAGCCCCCGTAGAATTTTCTCAACGTTTTAGACACATATGGGAGGAAAGTGCTGGAATAACAATGGACTCAAATATGATGTTTACTGTACAAACGTTTATAAACTGCCTTAACCCACAAACTCGCTCTCTTCTCATTCTAACTGATTTGCAATGGCAGGAAAAAACACTAACTCAACTAACCACACAATTGGCTAATATGGAACGCTTAGGCATGTTTAAAGATAAAAAGAAAACTAACCAAAGTAACCATCAAGCAGGAATGTTTCTACAGCACAACTTCAAAGAACGGAACAAAAGACCGTTCATAAAACAGACCCAGGAGTACAGAGAACGTACTAATGATAACGACCAAGACCAACACGATTTTAATTCAAAAGAAAGTCACGTTAAAGATTTTAATAAAACAGAAAACCATAACCACAGCGACTGGTATGGAAAGGACACACGTGAACCCCCCAGATGCAGTTACTGCGAAAAGATTAGTCATTGGGAGAAATATTGCAGAAAGAAACACAGCGATGAGGCCAAACCGTCGGCCCCGCCCATGGAACCAGTCCGCGCCCCCCACACCATGAAGAACCCGCTCCAACGCCAAGGTGAGTATAATCATTACTAGGACCCCTTGGAGAAGGAAACAACGATCCAGGCAACGCTTCTTCAACTGTCTTCCACCCCCACCGAAAACCCTAAATGATCCGTGCAGGTAGGACAAAACCATTTTGAATTTCTTGTCGATTCTGGTGCTACAGTATCAGCTATTAACAAAACTGGTATTTTACAAGAAAGTAACCAAACATTGAGAACGGTTGGTATTGCTGGCATAGCGATGAGTGAAACAATATCAAAGCCGGTTCCTACTATTGTTTCAAATGTCCCGTTGGAACAGAAGTTTTTAATCTCTCCCTCCTCTCCTGTTAATTTAATGGGACGAGATATGTTGTGTAAACTAAATGCAGTAATCTTTTGCACTCCGGATGGTTTGTTTATGCGAATACCCGATGATAAGTTAATTCAGGCTTCCCAATTGTTAACGCATACCGAAGTAACTACTGCTTACTTGTGGAGATTGTTAGGAAAACCTAGTGTTGATATCTGCAATATCGAAAACATTCAAAGTTTGTCTAAAACGTCCCCAGGTCTAACGCAAATGTTACCTTTTGAAACCTTTCATTGTAACGCTACATTTAACGACGTCGTACCAATAGAATATCAACAGAAGACGTGCTTGTTTCTAAATCACACTGATGCATTTAATCCTATCACGCAACTATACATTGGTCCGGCCGGTTGTGCTGCAGTTGTGTCTCTCACAAAAGACCAATTTTCTCTCCTTCACGACGATACAGTACCACACATCATACTAGCTATTTCACCAACACATACACCCCAAGAATTAGAAAACATGATTAAAACCCTACACAACACAAAACCCATTAGTTCATCAGCGACCTCTAGAGGTATACTGCACACACTACAGTCTGACGGTTGGAGACTAGATTTGAAAACCCCGTTGTTTGCGAATTCGAGTTGTACATTCGAAAAACACTCTCCAGCACCGTCTCCTGATTACAGTCCACCCCAGAGTTTATCCCAGGTACCATCTAATCTATGGGCCATGCATAAAAATCATGCAGGATTTGTAACCTCTTCACCACCTCTTAAGGTTGCATTAAAGTCAAATGCTACTTTGCCTTGTATTCGACAGTATCGTTTGTCCCCCGAAGCATTAGATGGGATTCAGCCAGTAATAACTTCTTTCTTATCTCAAGGTATTCTAAAGGAAACTAATAGTCCTTGTAACACACCCATATTGCCCCTCCCGAAGCCAGGGAGATCAGATGAATGGAGATTTGTACAAGATTTGAGAGCAGTTAACAATTGCGTTGTTCCTATCACACCCATAGTACCAGACACACATGGACCAGAATGCCACAAGGATACACTGAGAGCCCTACTATTTATGCTGCAGCAGTAAATCGTGATCTAGCTGACTTGCATTTGCTTGGTAACAGCACCCTCATCCAATACGCAGATGATATACTTCTAGCTTCCCCTTCCAAAGATGTTTGCATTAAGGACACTCTTCTCTTACTCACACATCTAGCAAACAAAGGACACCGTGCAAGCCTCTCCAAAATGCAGTACTGTCAAGAACGCGTACAGTATTTAGGTCATGTACTTCATAACGGCCCTCGCCAACTTTCTCCAGGTAGAATAACGACTCTGCTCTCAACTACACGCCCACAGACTAAGAAACAAATGATGTCTTTCCTCGGCATGGCTAATTTCTGCAGACAATGGATTTTTGAATATAGAGCAATGGAAGCTGTGTTGAGAAAGGCTACTTTAAACGACAAGCCTGTTCACATTGAGTGGTCAGAAGAAATAAATATTGCATTTGAATCTCTAAGAAAAGCTTTAAGTACTGCCCCAGCTTTAGGATTGCCTGATTACTCATTACCATTTCACCTATTTGTCTCTGAATGCAACGGTCATGCTAATGGTATTCTGTCCCAGCAACACTGCTCAGGTAAACGCCCAGTAGCATACTACTCCACCTCTTTACCACCAGTTGTTCTCGGCATGCCAGGTTGTCTCCGGTATGTAGCGGCTGCTGCAGTTATGGTTGAAAAGTCTTCACCAATTGTTTTAGATCATGATTGCACAATATATGTTCCACATGCAGTTCAATTATTACTTAATTCCGCAGCAACACAATATTTCACTAATGCACGAAGAACAGGTTATGAAGTAATACTATTAAGCAAACCAAATCTACATTTGAAACGCTCCCCCCCTGTAAACCCAGCCGCACTAATGTTTGACTCTTATGAAAATGACGCATATGAACATCCTTGTGTTGAAACTGTAGAACAATACACGGCTCTTCCTCCAGACTGACAGACACTGATTATAGATCAGGATATGCTGTTGTAACTGATTTTGACATTGTAGAATCAGCGTCACTCCCTCCGGGTATGTCAGCTCAATTGGCTGAGCGGTTTGCATTAACTAGAGCTTGTGTTTTGGCTAAAGGAAAATCTGCTACTATTTACACTACCTCTAGATATGCTTTCGGCGTAGTCCATGATTTTGGTATGCTGTGGAAACATAGAGGATTCATTACCACCTCTGGTAAACCTATCCAACACTGTGCTATGGTAAAACATTTACTAGAATCTATAATGTTCCCATCCGAATTGTCTGTTGTAAAATGTGAAGCGCACACAGGTGGATCTGATTCAGTTTCCCAGGGTAATGCATTAGCAGATTTCGCTGCTAAACAAGCTGCATTGAACCCCTCCATGATGGTCCTACAAGGTCCCAAAACAGTGCAATCTAACTTGATACCAGTCCCCTCACTTAATGATGTCACTATACTACAAAATAGTGCTGATGGTTGTGAAAAGGCAGTCTGGTCCAAGAATGGTTGTACACCCTCTGAGTCAGGCTTGTGGCTCCACCCTGATGGTAGGATAGTGGCCCCTCGATCCCTTCTCCACTCTCTGTGCCGACTGGCACACACCCCTTCGCATATAGGGAAAGGGGGGATGAACCATGTCATTCAATCTCAATGGTTTGCACCAGGACATACCACTGCAACTGAGCAATATTGCAATCAATGCTTAGGCCACGTTTATACGTAGCAGGGTATTTATAGAAACAAATATTCCCCCCCCTCCGTTTTCAAAAATAACATTGTGCACACAACATCGTTTTCAAAAAAGTTGTCGTTTACATCAAAACGGATAAATACGCCATTGGGACATTATAACTATGCCAAACCTATGGGCGGCAGTGTAGGGAGAAGGATAAAGCCATGCAAGCCAATCAGAATCCTCAGAATCAACAACAACGAATAACACGAGCGTCTTCCTGTAACAAACAAACTGTAAACATAAGGCGCTCATATGAGTTTAAGCATTTCCTGGCGCATAATGTGACGTTTCAGAACCTAAAACCCCGTTTCTACCCGTTGACACGACAACGCGTAACCGGCGTTTTCAGAAATCTCCACTTTGCCCGGAGTTTTTAGAAATGATCGTTTTCTGTGACAAGAACGGCGTTTTCGTGTAAATGAGAGGCCAAACCGTGTGAAAATATCTGCGTTTTCCCTTCGTGTAAACGGGGCCTTAATATGTGCTCAACATGCAAGAGGTAACATTAAACTGGCAAAACATGATCACCTACCTCCTTCATCCGGCCCTTTTGTAAATATGCAAATAGATTTTGTTCACATGCCTCCAAAACAAGGCTACAAGTATATGTTGTTGGTATGCGTAGACATGTTTTCAAAGTGGGTAGAAGTATTCCCCACAAGAAAAGATGATACGTCTACTGTTGTAAAATGTCTAATGAGAGATGTGATTCCCCGATTTGGCCTACCCCAAAGCATAAATAGTGACAGGGGAACTCATTTCACTGGCCAAATTGTAAAAAAGATGTGTCAAACACTAGGAATAAACTGGCAGCTACATGTTCCTTACCATCCTCAATCATCAGGACAAGTAGAAAGGATGAATGGCACCATTAAATCCAAGTTAGGAAAAACTGTTGATGACACTGGCCTGGCCTGGCCAGACGCGCTTCCCTTGGTATTATATACCATAAGAAGTACCCCATGCAGAACAACAGGACTGTCACCCCATGAGGTACTCATGGGCAGAGTTATGTCCACAGGAGTTAGCCCACCTCCAACAACTAGCAGAGCAGCTCTAGTATGGACAGATGAAGCTATCACTGACTACACCATAGCTCTAGCTAAACTGATGACAACATAATTTGAAAGTCAGTATAAGCCTCCCAATACCATCTGACAGCCCTACCCATGGCTTTCATCCTGGTGATATGATCATGTTAAAGTCACTTAACCCAAATGTTCTCCTCCCCAGATGGCAAGGACCAATCCAGGTGTTACTGACCACGAGGACTGCAGTCAAACTCCAAGGAAAACCAGAATGGATCCATGCAAGCCGATGCCGCCCAGCACCTCCGGAAGAGGAAAGCACCATCGCCTCGGATGGACCACCTCTACCGCGATCTGCATAATACTCCTGATGAGCCCAGCAGACCAATGCAACGCAACCACCAGTAACAACGACCGACTCCCGACCATAGCGGAACCCCAGCTAACCACATCATCACACAACCAGTTTGCAAGCCTACTTGCTGCAGCTCAAACCCACTTCAACACCACCAAGGTCTGTGGAATCAGACCCCACTCTGCATCCTCAGGATTACCCTTGATGGCTGTAGCGCTATCCCCATGTGCTATGGCAGCCGTTTTCTACTCCTACTACAAATCAGGTTTGATTCCATTGAACACTCGGACAAACGATTGGAGTTGGATGATAACAGAATGCCCTAACATCACACAGTATCCCCTAAGAACATACCCATGTGAAACAAATGGGCCCCTTACTCCAATGAAGAGTTACCAAATGGAAAATGAGTGTCCTGATTGACACATAGTTAATCTTAAGCTCTCTATTTACAAGTTTTACTAATGTACATATTTATTGCTTTGTTTATTTTTACTAATTTCTTTGAATTTCATTTGATTATTAACGGTTATTAATGATTGCTTTACTAATTTCTTTGAATTTTACTAATTTCTTAGAATTTCATTTTATTATTTTATTAATGATTATTAATGATTGCTTTACTAATTTCTTTGAATTGTACTAATTTCTTTGAATTTCATTTTATTATTTTATTAATTACTTTTACTAATTTCTTTGAATTTAATTGTTATTACTTTATGAATTATTACTTTTACTAATTTCTTTGAATTTAATTTTTATTACTTTATTAATGATTACTTTTACTTTTACTATTTTACTAATGTACATATTGATTACTTTATTAATGATTGATTTTTACTAATTTCTTTGAATTTTGTTCCTATTATTCTGTGCTTTAACTTGTTTTACCATCATTTGTAATCCTGTGACATAATATATCACCTGTAATAAGTGTTGATCTTATGATCAAAAAGGGAGGAACTGTCGTGGAAATGTCAATCATAACTATAAATATACAATCATATACAAATTATATTAACCTGGTTTATATAATTATCATGCACATTAGAAGGAACTGTATACATTCTCCCTGTATCTTAAAATACATCCCTTCCTCTCTCCAACTGAGAGAGGTTAAGGTAATTCGGATTTGAATCCCCACTGGAGCCAGTGAGTCTGGTATTGAGACCAGGGCCCCGTTTCCCGATATCGATGGATCTTCGCTCGTAGGATCATTTTCCTGATGGATCTTTCGAACCATCAATAATTTCTTTTTCGCGTTTCCCGAAACTCCTCTTAACGTGAACGCGCATTCGCTGCACTCAGGACTTCGTAGGATTGTAACTGTCTACTGACACGGTGCTGAAATGGGCTCCGTAGGAGGGGGAGACGCAGGAATGTCGCAGGAAAATTGTCAAGGACAACAGCAGAGTAGCCCACGAAAAAAATAGACTGCAATTATATGAATGCTAAAGACATTAAAACACAATTGATTAGGCTTAAGCCGACATATATCAGTCCTAATCCTGAATGCACTGTGCGTTTCACGGCGTTCCCCTGAAATAATTCCATGACAAAAAATTAAAAATAGCTTGTGTGACAACTACATTTATCTTAATGGGCTGATTTCTGAAACATGCTTTGCACAGCAAAGAGAGCCGACTTAATCTGATTCCGCATAAAGTTTCCTTGATTGATCATTTGATTGGCTATAAAAGACCCTCCGGAAAAAGGGTAAGGCCTCTAGAAACGCGCAGTCATACAGCGCTACAGGCTGCCCAGGGAGGCCATCAGACAGCTGCTTGGGGCGATCAGGCAAGACCTCAGACGTGCTACAAGGAGGAGCTTTGCGCTCACACCGCAAGTGCAGCTCTTGGCCGCCCTCCGATTCTACGCCACAGGGAGCTTCCTGCAGGGGGTAAGAGATGGCCAGGGCCTGTGCAAGGCGTCAGTGTGCAGATCGGTCCAGGCAGTGACATACAGCCTCCTTCGTCTCGTACCGCGACACGTCCGTTTCCACAGCAGAGACGAGATGGGTGCGACCCAAGATAACTTTTTTCGGTCGTTCCGCATCCCAGTGGCCGGAGTCGTGGATGGAACTTTGATTCCAATTCTCACACCCCACGTTGATGGCCACGTCTACATCTGTCGGAAGGGATATGCCGCTGTCAACTGCCAGGTGGTGTGCGACCATCAGGGCATCATCCTGGATTTCGTAGCGAGATGGCCTGGAAGCACTCACGAGTCACGACTCCTTCGTGTTCCGCGAGTCCTCCATCGGACGGCTGGCTGCAGCCTCCAGGGGAGAGTGGCGGCTCTGTCACGTTAAAATTGTACCGGGGGCGAAAATTGTACCGGCCTACGTCATCAGTTGTTTACATCTTGACAACCTGTCGACAACATTCGGCTCATGTTTCCAAAAGACGAAATAACATAATACAGATAACGGATCGCTAGATAACACTTGTTTTTACTTTATATTTGTATTGTATTTAATTGTTTAATCGAGGCGATCGCGTCAAATGACGTAGGAATGTACAAGAACCTTCCCACGTCATTTGACGCGATCCCGTAGGCCGGTACAATTTTCGCCCCCGGTACAATTTTAACGTGACAGCTCCTCGGAGACAGTGGCTATCCGCTTAGGCCTCACCTGTTCACCCCAGTGGCTAACCCGGGAGACGTCCACGAGGAACGGTACACCGAAGCCCACCGTGTGGCATGGTGCATTGTCGAGCGCACGATCGGCAGGTGGAAGTTGCGCTTCCGATGCCTCCACAAGTCCGGCGGAGGGCTCCAGTTTGCGCCAGCCAAGTCGTGCGCTGTGATCTGCAGTGACAGCAATGTTGCACAACATTGCAGCCAAGGCTGGGGTGGCGTTGGGTGAACCGGACGAGGAAGATCCGTTTCGGGACGGCCTCCCGGATTACGCTGTCACTAAACATCCCCGTCAACGTGACCAATCCCCACCATATCCCAGCCTTTTGCCTGCTCCTTTTGCCTTTAATTTTATTTTCATTTCTTTCATTCATTATTTGGTTTCTTTTTTCTTTCATTTCATTCATTATTTTATTATATCTTTTTGTCATTTCTTTCATTCATTATTATATATATATATATTTTCATTTCTTTCATTCATTTTTTTTTCCTTTCCTTTCATTTCTTTCATTCATTATTTTGTTTAATTTTTGGGGTTATTTTAGGCTATATTTTATGAGTAGCCTATGTCACAGTCTGCACAAATCCTGCCTGCGCAAACTTTTTCTGGACTGTCCCGTTTTATTTTGGCCATTTTAACGTCTTTTTTAATAAATAAATTAATAATCTTTATTAATCACCAAACTAAGAACATAAAGGCGCAATGCGTTTTAATAAAACGCATCCAATACACGGAATGTCCGATGGTGAGCTGAGCCTATAGTAGGCTAACGATGCTCTTAGCGTTCTACGAGTACCTACGAGTACCCCTGGAGTACTTGTTAGTTATGAGCGTTTTCACGAAGTTCGTTACTGTGGGGAAAAACGATCTGTCTAGTTACTGGACCAGATGAAATGAGACGGAGAGGTAATAAAGTCTGTCGGCACGAGGACCTTGGATTTATTAAGTAAAGTGGCAACGGTTATACAGAGTCATAAAGCGTGAGAAATCGAATATGTCTAAGTCCCTAATCAGCGCTGATGGTTCGTCCGGAGCTTCGCCTCCGTGGAAGGTCTGCTTCAGAAGAAGAGTGAAGAGTCCCTGTGTGGTACAGTTTTTATGCTGTATCCTCCTCTCGATGAGGTGTGTGCGTTTGAGGTGTGTGTGGTTCTGTGTGTTTTTGCTGGACCTTGGCTCCCAGGCCCTGGATCTTCTCCTAACGGGGGAGAGCTCCTCGTGTCTCCGGTGTGATAAATTAAAACGGGGGAGTGCCCCCCCGAAGTGTCTAGTGTGTGATAATTTAATGTGGCTCTCAGGCCCCTGGTATGGGCAGGTGTTTCTCTTGGTTCCTTCTAACGGGGGAGAGCTTCAAAGTGTCTCCTGTGTGATAAATTAATGTGGCTCTCCCGTTCTTGAGGATGACTGGTGCATTGTCTGAGTGTCTACCATCGCCTGGGAAATGGGGCCTTCGGCTCTGGCCTTGACCTGACTATATATTATCATGTTTGTGTTCGTTGGGTTAGAGCAAGAGTTGACTATATTGTAATGTGTCTGCCATGTGATGTGCTCATCAGGCTAGGGTAGGAGTTAGCTATATTTATAATGTACATGTGATGTACTCAGCAGGTTATTTTTCCCAACATTACCAATGATGCTTTCGGGAAACGCGGTGACAACTCTACGATGCCCTTTCGACGCACTTCATGATCCACTTAGGCTAACGACGCTTTCGGGAAACGAGGCCCTGGCCAATCGACTGACTTCTTTGTTGTGTAAACTTGTTTACAGCCATGTCTTAGAGACATGCAGACATGTCCAATTTCCACCTATTGTATTACAAATGTACTTGGCCTTAGGTCACTCCCACTCCCTACCCACAATGAAAACGTTATCCTATAATAATCTTGTTCATCTATTGTCTCGCTGAATGTATCCTTGGTAACTTTGCTGCCAGTACTTTTCCCATGATCATGCTTTAAGATTAAATCAAATATTTCGTTGTCCGACGTGTCCGCGAGAGAAGTTTCTCTTCATCAGCGACTTATACAATATAAACAAATTACAAACCCCTCTTTCATTTTAAAATAATAGTAGGCTATGTAAATATGTTGAAAAGGCCTCCCACTTTGTTATACTTTTAAAATGTTCCCATATAGCCTATTTTATAGCTTACACACTGATATTTTAAAACAGGAATGCGAAATGCATCCTGGGATATTTAACGGTCCCAAGTCTACACAAGTCACCATCGATTCAGGCTCGATATTTCGGCCAAATTAAGAACGCATCAAGAGCACTTCCGGGTTTTACAACAGTACTTGGCCTGATGCGTACTTTGAATTGGAACAGTACTTGGGCTACGACTGATGACGTTTCACAAGAACGCAAGCACACAAATACAAAAAAGAACGCAAATTGAGAAACGGTTCTGTCCGCGAGCGTTCTCCCTAATGTCCCTTAAGGAGCACCGTACAGATCATTCATTGTTGAAAATTGTCTGTGATAACTAACAAATGACAGCTTTTAGCAACCCGTTTCTACTTAAAATTGTCTGTGATAACTAACAATATGACAGCTTTTGGCCACCCGTTTCTACTTTCACCTTTGATTCTGAGAAATTGTGACAACACACGGATATATTAAATGCAGGTGCGCTGCTCTGTAGGCAAACCGCGAAGGAAAAAAGGGTAGCTGCTTCATCTGTTCTTTTTAGAATTGTATGTTTTGATGTTTATTTTATCTAGCCATCTATTCTCTTGTTTTTGGCTATGTGAATGAAAGTCTGCGTCGATGCCTCGCAAGTCCAGTGTCGCGAGCGGACGTGCCATGACATCTAGAAATCATACCGTATTTAATGGGTTATCATTAATATTGATGTGTAGGGGTTGATTATAACTCGTGAACGGTCTGGGGGAATACTCGTATTCTGATTGGCTGCAGGGCGTGCATTAACTCCTGATATAGGCCTACAGACACCTGCTAAGTAGTTCCAGTCAGTGTTTAGATTCTCTGCCCGAGCCCGACGCAGGCCGGGTCAGGCCGATATTTCCCACCACTATACTCGGGCCGGGCCTTTGATCGAGCGTTTTTATTTTTATTTTATCATTGGTTTATTGGCCTTATCTGAGGAGAAATCTATGCCATAAACAGAAATATTATAGGCCTTTATTACACAGGTCTTCTCAATGCCGTGGAACGCTCCGTTCACTTGCATGGGTAGTAGTCCGGTGACTTGTCTACCCCAGCGTCTTCCGTTGCTTAGCGACGTCACCGTCTTTGCGGACAAATTATTTCTCTGCTGATCAACACTACGAATGGCCAAAATACTTGTTTGCCCCCCCCCCCCCCCCCCCTTAAATAAATACTATGGAAGAATTATTATTATTATTATTGTCATTCAACTTGAACATGTGTTTTTACAGTAGAGTGGTGGAGGGATGACGTATGTTGGCCCACCCGGAAGTGAGCGTCGCCCTGGATTCCCTCAACCCATGCAAATAAAGACTTCATGGTCATAATCATTTAAATATCATTAATCTCCTGAGTGGGTGGTATTCTATTTTTTTCAACGGGGCTGCATCCAGTCACTTGACCGTCATGGTTGCTATGGTGGTTGCTATCGACCGCCCCCCTCTAATCCTTACATGGCTCTAAAAACCACGCGGCAAAGGAGCTGCCGTCAATTGTCTTGTTTTTGTCGTAAACTAGGGTCCGATGGTTAAAAAATAGACAGATATTCCAAGGTATCCTTAAAAGGCAGCTTGGATGTTTTTATTTTCTGCAGTTTAGACTTCTTCTATAACCTATTTTTGAAAGCAAAACACCAAGCTCATTGATTTAACGAGGCAGGGTTATTTGAAACAATTTATTAAATAGATATTTGTGAGAGCCTGATTCTTCTCCTCATTCCTTCTCCTGGGTCCCAGTTAGGCCCTAGAATAAGGTATTCAAATTTCAAGGCGGTAGGACCTTCCTATCTCAAAAACTGTTTTTCCACCACATTCTGAACCATTAGGTCTTGCAGGCAACACTTCTGAGGGGCTTTGTCCAAAGGACAGTCCATTCGGGAAAACTTTTTTTCTCTAAGTGCTAGAACTCCAAATCTCGGATGCGTCGTTCTCGGGGTCCCGGGAAATGTGTGTAAACATTTTAGCATCCCTAGCTATCTCGAAAAGGCCGGAAAAGGGGCGTGACCTCCAACAGTAAATGTACATAAGACAGAGGTTAGTTTCCTCCTTTTTTAGAGGCATGTAAGGATTAGAGGGGGGCGGTCGATAGCAACCACCATAGCAACCATCAGAGGCGGAGTGGCCGTCGGGACGATCGGGAGATTTCCCGGTCGGCCGGCCGGCCAGCTAGTTCAGGTGGGCCGCCCCACAATTGTGTAGCGGCCAGCGAAGTCAGTTGGACCGGCCCACAGTTGTGAGCGGCCGCGAGGCGTCTGCAAGCCGGCCCTGAGCATAATTTATTCCCCGTCAAGACGCCGTAAAAATCCCCGATATAAACAATATATGTATCGAGAAAATCCAACCAATACTTATACCACTTGCTTACTCTCTATGTCTCATTCATGGTTTTTTTTATATTATTTTTTTTTACTTCATTTAATTCTTCATTATTCAAGCGTTACAGAACTTTCATGGGCATGAATAAATAATATGAACTACAGTTTACTTTAATTTGTTTGTTCTTGAATTGACGTAGAATGGAGCAAAGACTCCTGGGATTGGGAAATGCGTTTATCCAATAAACAGCTTGCAGGTCAAGTCCATTTTCGGAAATGTAGGGGGATATATGAGCGGCCCCACGTCTAATGGCATGGCCCTAAAGACGCGTTAGACAGAGAAGGTGAGCAAGTTTGTGGTTGCTCTTTTGCTTGTTGTGGCACTCATGGAAGGCAAGAAGAGAAAAGAGAAAGGAGGGGCTGAAAAGGCCAGAATAAAGAAGAAGCGGATGCTGGAGGGGGATGCATCTAAGTGCTCAAGTCAGGCATTAACGAGTTGTGCAGGTGAATTGACAGAAAAACAGTTAGCCAGAGCTCCAGCATTGACGTTATTGCTAGGCGGGAGCTAATCTAATCTAGCACAAGCTGCTAGTCAAATGTGTATGTGCTGGTTGGTATATTTCAGACAAATTAATGACTTAACTGATCTTTCTATTGTAATGGATGTAGAATATGTTAACAGATTTGGAACATGTAGTAGTAGTCGTGTAGTCGTGTCAACGTTACACCGGTATTACCGAGCATAAATGGTATAAACTTTGAAACTAGGTCAACCGCCATCTTCTCTGTCAACTCTCCTCTCTCACTCGATGACAGCGTCTTATAACGTTCTATATATAATAATAATAATAATAACATATAATATAACATATATATTAATATAACATATTAATATAACATATAATAGTATAATATCATTTTATAGATAATATCACGGCCAAAAGCTCTGTGTGCCTCCGGATGGCTGTAGTGCGGGGAGCAGGGGAGGATTCTCCCGGTGGCTATTAGTGCCCCACTCCGCCCCTGGCAACCATGACGGTCAAGTGACTGGATGCAGCCCCGTTGAAAAAAATAGAATACCACTCTACACACTCAGGAGATGAATGATATTTAAATTATTATGACCATGAAGTCTTTATTTGCATGGGTTTACATTTCGTTCTGTGTAGCATGGAAAAATCTGAGAAACACTCCCATTCAGAATGCATTGGTTTACATTTCGTTCTTTGGAGCAAGGTTATTTTTATTTATTATTTATTTTCAGTTTTTGAGGAGGTGCTTCAAAGATGCAAATGTTTCTGCAATAATCCAAAATCCAATGAAAAAACCCGTTGGCTTTTTGTCGAGGGAATCCAGGGCGACGCTGGCCAACATACGTCATCCCTCCACCACTCTACTGTAAAAACACATGTTCAAGTTGAATGAGAATAATAATAATAATAAAAATAATTCTGCAATAGTATTTATTTAAGGGGGGGGGGGGGCATACAAGTCTTTTGGCCATTCGTAGTGTTGATCAGCAGAGAAATGATTTGTCCGCAAAGACGATGTCGTCGCTTAGCAACGGAAGACACTGCACAGTAAATTCAATAGTGTTGAATTTACTCCTATAGAGTTGATTTTAACACTGTTTGGGATAACATATGGTTCCATTCCCGATAGTGTCAAGTTTACTCTAACACCAGTGTTAATTCTCCAGTGTATATTTAACAACAATAGGTGTAAAAGAATAACACTTATTGAGTCACACTTTTCACTGACAAGTGTAATTAAAACTTAACACTAATCATATTTCTTTTATATTATTTCTTTATTTTTTTTAGCTTGTAACCAATCAGGTTACAAGCTTTAACGATGTTGGCCCCGTTATCTGTGGTGATGCTGACTTGACGGGCTTGTTGTAAATTCCATGCTGCCAGTACTTCCTCCAAGCCGTGTGCCAATATCTCGCCGGTATGATCTTCCGGGAAAAAGCTTGTTTGAAGGCACGCGCTCTTCAACTCCCAGTTGGCAATGTAGTGTACTGTGAAACTTAAATAAGGATCACACGTCCTGCTCGACCACAAATCGGTGGTCGACGCGTAAAAAGTCACGTCTGTGAGCGTGTGGGCCAGCTTCTCTCTCTCTGATATGTATAGCTCTGGTAGAGCTTTTTCGGCAAAAAACTTGCGACCAGGCAACTCATATTTAGGGTCAAGCGTCTTAACGAGGTTTTTGAAACCAGGCTTTTCAACGACACTTATTGGGGCCATATCTTTGGCTATGTAGTGTGTGACAGCGGCAGTCATTTCTTTCCATTTCGGACTTTTTTTTTCATACGGGACTGCTTTGGAAAAGGACGCAGCCAAAGTAATTTGCTTCTGGGCTGGTTGTGTGTTGATGTGGATGGAGATTGGGCCATGCGCTGTTTTTGGCATTCTTCGTTTTGCAGTGGGTGGCATTTCAAATGGTGAAATAAATTTGTGGTGCTGCTTGATCTCGTGGCAATGGTTTTGCGGCATATTTTACATAACACCGTTTTTTGTTCCACATCTTCCTTTCGGTAGCCAAACCACTGCCAGACGACGGATCCTGTACTATTCTTTTTTTAAACCAAATCCTCTGTTTCCATCATCTTTTCTCTCTCTCTCGCTGTTCTCACTCAACGGTAGGAGATGAGTGACCGGTCGCTGTTCTCACTCACCGGTCGCGTGTGTGACGTCACACACGCGACCGTCACACACGCGCGTAGAATCCTAGAATCTCGCGGGGGGAGTGAGTGTGTTTAATGCATATGAGTCTGAGGCAGAGAGCCACAGGAAAGAGCGAGAGAAGGGAACACAACGAGTATGCCGGCGGCGGCAAAAATAAACATATTACGTGCCAATTTGTATTCGATGTTCGCGACAGGAGCATTTTATACATCGCCTGGAGAACATCTCGCGATACATCGCATATATTCGATATATCGCCCAGCCCTACTTACTAGGCCTTTCACATCTTTAAAACGTGGGTATTCTGCCAGGACATCGCCACATCTTTCAGGATCTTCAACCATATTCCTTCGATACCGAAAGGTACTCCTCATTTTCTGCTTGACTGTTTCTTCATCAACACTATGCTTCATCAGGGAGATTGCATTGACGCAGTCTTCATCAGAGTGTTGTGAGGTGTCTGCAAGACATTTGACCTCCATCAAATGTCTTGATGGAGATTGTGCGAGTTGTTTCTCTGGACCGTCTTTATTCGCCAACTGAGGTAACCCTGGCCGCTCTGGGAATCATAGTAAAGTTCCTATCGGTGAAACAAAAGCTTAAAAGGCTGTTCAGAGCTGCAAAAAGATGAAGGGTCAACAAGTGAGTAATATGTATGGACGAGTTTGTGTGTTGGGGGTGCACAAATGTCAAACAACTTACATAGCCATGTTTGGCTTGGGGATCCCTCAGGTATGGAAAGAGCTCAATAATTCCCTGTGCATGCATTTCTCTTATATGGCGTGGTGGCATTTTTCTGAGGAAACAAACATTCTGTCTTATTAATCACATACTTAGCATAGCCTAAGAAGAGATTCTGTGTTCAATACTCATGACACTCACCCATGCTTCTCCATCATTTCAGCTACTAGAATGTTCACCGTTTTCCGCCGTGTACTGTCTGATAACATTTTTTGTTCTGTCATACTCCCTAATGACATTATCACCACCAGGTTTCTTGCGAAGTATTTCGTCAACCAACTAGGAAAACAACAATAAGATGGAGCTCTTATTTTAGCCTGCAGCAGTCATTGCACATGACTACCACACACACATTTTCAGCAAAACTCAAGACAGCAGGATGGAGGACTTGCTGATAAATGCTTATTTGCGAGCACATGACGCTAAACTTGAAGTGAATGGATCCAGGAGGCTTTTGCGCATTAATTAAGAGCAACTGCCAGTTGCCATCAGATTACTGTGTTGGGCAAATATAACTGGCAACAGGCCATGAATTATCTTTCATTTGGGAACTTTCTCTAGGTATGTTGGTGTTCTGAGACAAATGGCTCAATAGGCCAGGACACGGTTGAATAATTTCGAGCCAATATGCCACAAAAAAAGATACTTACAGCATGGGCATCAGACCTATTTGGTCTGGACCGTTTCCCCTGGGGACTTTCATCGCTCAGAATGACAGAGTCAGTATCAGGGTCCTCTTGACTTACAGCTGGTGTCGACAGCTGGTGTCGACTGGCCAACAGCTGGTGCCTCAGAAACAAAACCTGTATAGCAATATTTTACGTAAAGTTTGAGAACCATTTGCATCCAAACAGGTAAAAGAGCACCTCCAAGGTCTCCTAAAAACAACCCAAAGAGAAAGAGTACCCTAGGACATACAGGTTGGGTAATCTGTTCTACCCATGTCCTATTTAGACATTTAACATTATTAATGCAGTATAATCCTGTGTCCCCACTGCCAATTATCAACAAAAAAAATAATTCAATAGCATCTATATCAGCCTGAAAAAAACACAACAACATGACATTGATTAGACAATACAAACCTTCAGAGACACCATCAATGGATAGCTCATAAACACCAGTATTTGCACCGATCACTTCTTCAAACACCTCATGGTCAACCTCAGTTTTGGAGTCATCAAAGAGCTTTGCATTAGGCAATTGGCTGAGGGAGATGCCAAACTTCTGGAATCCTATGGAGAATACAAACATAATGAGCACATTTTCTCCAAAGCATGCCATGAACCATTTAGGTCATTTACTTAAGGCAACAGCATTAGTTATGAGTTAGTGTGTTTCTATGCCATGTGAAAAGCTGTTAAAAGCTGTATATCGTCGCTGTCCGATGAAACTCGCGTATATCCAAAACGGTTACTTTTCAGGAAATGAAAAAAACACCCTAATTTCAAAGCAGTTGAACGTAGCGTTGTCATACTTGGTACGTCGTCTTTAAATGTAGTCGTAATATTGCCAGTGTGATGGTATAGTTCACATTTTACCAAAATCGAGTTTAAATGGACATACGTGCATATTTTACAGTAACGGTGGTCGATACGCGTTCTTCCGATCATGAATGGGCAAGTCGCGTTTCATACTGACAGATGAATAGGCTACGCTAAATTTATTAAATAGCCTACGTCCAACCTAAGGCTATTTAATAAACTGAGCATAGCCTATTAATCTTGTCAGTATGAAAATCAGTGTACTGATTCATTGTCCCTTCATATTTATGTCTCCTGCTAACTATGAAGCGATAATGAATCAGTACACTAACAAGCTATACAGAGGTTGTAACGTTAGACCTACCGTAATTGTGTCACTCCTCCACTCCTTGACCTACGTCTCAGGCGACAAGGGGAAAACTTTTCTTGAGATAAAGTTAGGCCTACTGTAAAGGAAAGCTATTGTCTCACCAGGCTATCATCAAAAGAATATTTATTTGGCACTGTATTGCAGAAAAGAAAAGGAAAAATGAAGCTGCCATTTCACTAAACTCCAACTAGCCCGTTCCTGTTTAAGCAGTTACGGCTAATTAGACTCACTACTGCTACTACAGGTGGAATTATAAAATAGCAACTTGCCTAAATGCAAGATTTTAATCATGTCTTTCCTGTCAGATTGGCAGATAGGAATTCCAAGAGTTCAACAGATAAAACCAAGTCGTTTTCAAACATGCACATAAACAATTACTTGTCAATACTCAATAAATATAACATTTCATTAATACATTAATCAATAAGACATGTATATAGGTAGTCAGAAAAACCACACTGGCTTTTATTAATAAATAAATAAATAATGTTTAATAGTGGTGTGTATGTTATTGTTTGTGCTATTTGAGCTGACCATCACTCATGGTCAAGTGCATCATAAAATGGATGAAAGTCCTTCGGTAAGACATGTTTCAGTTCTTGAAGGTGCTTGAACTTCAGTGCTTTAATTTTCTGGGGGGATGTATAGAGTGGGGCCACGCTGACACACGCCTTCCTCAGGGATGGGGATGTGAAGGGTTGCCAGTTGTCGGAGTGGAGTAATTTGAACTCCATACTGCCGTCCACATTGTATCTAATAGAGAGATGAAAGAAAAGAGGGGTGTCGGGGAACAGAGAATAGGAGGGAACCAAAAGCAAGTTTAGATTTATGAAACAAAATATTTTAATATGATGTGGCTAATATTTCATGTATGAAAAAGTAGTCTGTACAGACCTGACTGCTCGGAGGTCATGCACCGTAGGATCGCCTGCTTTGCTACCAGGTCGAATTGACTTGCAGATTTTCACTTTGCTGAAGTCTTGGAAAAAGCTGTAATCAACATACTTCAGCTCGTATGGTTTTGGAGTTGAACGAGCTCCCCGAATGACTGCAGCATACTCAGCTGGAACATGTACATCTCGGTTCCTCAACTTTCTTTCGATCACACTGTGCACAGAGTCACATTCCATCTGTGTGTGGCCTCTTTGAAGGTACTTCTGCGTCACTTGCTTTTTTCTTTCAGTGGCAAACTTTAAGAGGGCATTGCTCAGGACCAGGTTTCGATTTTGATAACCACACCCATCACTCCAAAGAATGAATTCAGTGTGAGTGAGGTGTGTTTCAAGATAGTCCACAATGCAGGAGGCAAACTCATTGGCAGAGACCCCCCCCTCACCCTCATGCCAAAGGTAATTTGTCGCTTCATGTGATGCCATATTGTAGATGGTAAAATTATGGACACCAAGCTTCATTTTGAAGTAGAGGGCAAAACGCTTGAAGCTTTGGGCAGAGGAGAAGGCCCTGCAGATCCATGCATGCAACCGAGGTGGTGTTATTTGCAAGTTGCTTGTCCCTATCCTTTTCTGCTCGTGCCTCGTCCTTCTTAACGCAGTGTTCCTCCCACACAGCAGCCTCGATGTTCCCGGCTTTGAAGGCACAGTAAGTGTCACACTGATCTTTTTTTGGATGGAACAATGACAGATTTAATTCTTTAAAGGTGTTACTGAACACTTGTCTTGACAGAGCCTGGATGCCGTTGGCTGCACATGTCCTGCTTATATTGTGAGTGGAGATGATTGATTGATTTGAATAAAGGCTCCAGGTACATCTTGGAAGAGGAGGACCTACAGTAGTGCGATGGTACTTTCGGCAGTTCAAGAAGAAAGGACTTTAGGAAGTCTCGCTCCTCTGTCCTCACCCTCACTCTTGCCGTCTTCTCAGGACTTTCATCTCTTCTTCCAACCCATTTTAGAACACTCCACTGCTTGATGCCAAGGGTCGACAGGAACATCCGCTGACAAACTCTGAGCCTTCTACCATCAACACATAAAAAACAACAGAGAAGCTGACCTCCGAGACTGAACCGCTTCTGTCCGGCGCCGCTTGACATCACTCACCTCCACCAGTGACTTCACGTAGATTTTCCTTTCTTTCCAGTCCAATTTCCCCAAAAAGACTTGAATATTTTTTCCCTCTTCCCTTCATTGATTTCGGTGCAGTGTAGTTTGCTGGATTTCCGGCAGGCCTCAGCCAGGCACCGCCCCTCCATTTTTCTTTCTTCTATGTTGATGAATCCTTTTTTTTTCCGTCCAAGATATGATTGGCCCCTCATTCTTCTCCTTTTCTGAATGTTACCCTTCCAAGCGTCTGGGTTGGCCCTCTTTCTTGACCTTCCCCGGTCAACAGCAACATCAACATCAACAGCATCTTCATATGAATAAAAGAAAAACAAAAGAAAACATGTTTCACAAATTCACATTTCTCTTACATGGTTTCTTAGCATGTGGAAGTATGTGTGTCAGTGTGTAGGCATGCATTAAAGTTTGGCATTGCTGTGGTGTGTGTGTGTGTGTGTGTGTGTGTGTGTGTGTGTGTGTGTGTGTGTGTGTGTGTGTGTGTGTGTGTGTGTGTGTGTGTGTGTGTGTGTGCCCATTAGTAGCTGACAGAAATGTAAAAAAACAAATTGACAATAAGTTACTCACCTTCATTGACAGGTGTGTATTCCGGGTCATTTTCAGGATCGTGTTCAAGTGAGTCTTAGAGCAATATAGAGGAACACATTTAGTACAACAAATGCACTTATGACATCATTCTGATATAAGATTGCATTCATTTGGAATCATAATTGATTAAATACACTTGATTTGTAATTAGTAATGGGCTTTAGTCTGTCCAACTCAAAACCAATGTGAGGTGGAGGCTGCAGTGTAGCCTAATCTGAGAATAATGAGATACTTACCATCACTGGCACTTTCAGAGTGATTGTCATTATCACTTTCCAGAGAATCGAACAACAATAAAATATAATGTACATTTAGCACACGACAATGCTTTAAAAATTCAGAACTGAGCAGCAAACGTACCTATTCTCTATGAGTAATCATTTTTAATTTAGCTACATACAATTTGATGAGTTAGTATTTGGATTCCTTCCTTGATCAAGGGAATCAGAACAACAAGTGTGGCAGGCTTTCATCTTAATGTGCAACACATCAATAGGCTTTGGGTTGCAGAATAGTAGGTAGCTGCTACTGGGAGAAAAATAATTTAAGCCTAAAATACATACCCTCATTGGCAGCTGTATTTGCACCGTCACTTTCAACTGAATCTGACAATGACAGAGGGAAACCATTTAGAGTAATGAATACAGTTTAGACTTTCCTGTCTGGTTGACTCAATTTTAGTTTCCTACAAACCTTCCTCCTCATTGTTGACCCTCACGTTCGCCTCAAGTACCCTATCATACCTGACATTGACCATTTCACACATCTCCTTAAAGGGAAACTTCACCCATTTCACATAAGCTTTGTATTTTTAGAACCCCCCCGCATATTTTTGAATGGTCTAGCATCATTCCCTTATTTTCTGGAGAGATCCGTATCGATCTCCAACACTTCCTGTTTTTTATGACGCAATATGACGATTTTTGCATACAAGAAAACAGGAAGTGTAAGAGGAGATGATTCTCGTAAGACTACAACCACTAGTCCCACCCCCCTCTAGCGGGTGGGACCCACTGACGCTACAGACCTATTAGAGCAGTGCCAGTGGGTGGGACTTCACCAGCAGAAACTAACATCCACAGCGTCTGAAGCTAAGATAACAGAGGCTGTTGATAAAACTGAAGTACATTGGCGGAGGGTACTGGATCTGACATAGAAGATGGCTCCATGCAAAAGTTCACCATTTCGAAAGAAATACAAACGAGGACTACCGTATTTTCCGTACTATAAGGCACACCGGATTATAAGGCGCACCTTTAATGAATGGCCTATTTTAGAACTGTTTTCATATATAGGGCGCACCGGATTATTAGGCGCATAGAATAGAAGATACTGCAGTCAAACGTTTGACTGGGGTTGCGTTATGCATCGACAAGACCGAGCTACGCTATAGAGAATGTCAACAAAACAGTCAGATAAAGTCAAACTTTATTAAGCGTTCTGACAACTCCGGTCACTCCCATGGTAACGATGTTCAAACGTTAATGTGCATATTAACAATATCAATATCAATCAATATCTCTTAACAATAAGCTCACCTTTTCAGTTCATTCCTCGTCTACGAATTCCTCGAATTCTTGTGTGTGCGAATTGGGGGAGTAGGCCTACGGCATCCAACATGCCCGGATTCCTCTCGTCATTATCCGAGTCATTGTCGCTGTTGTTGCCTGGCAGTTCAGTGATTATTCCTGCCTTCGTGAAAGCTTGGACCACAGTGGAGACTGTTATATCAGCCCAGGCATCCACGATCCATTGGCAGATAGTGGCGTAAGTCGCCTGGCGCTGTCTCCCCGTCTTGGTGACGTGTATTCGCCTTCTTGGCCCCGTCCACACGAAGCCGATTTTTTGGGTGAAACCGCATAAAAAAACGCTTTTGGTGGACACGGGCTACGGCCACACCAAACGCGTGTAACGTGCCTAACTTGTCGCTTGATCATTGTGTGTCACAAAAATTGCTTCAACGCGCCAAGGCGCCTGTGGCTGCGCTGGATTTAGGAGTCCGAGGTAGGAAACCCAAACGCCGCCATGTTTGGGTGCATGATAGAGTTTAGATCGGGTTAGATTAAATAATCTCGGATATAAATATCAATAATATAGTCCGCCAAGACGTTGAGGTTGCTTAGCAACCAGAGACGCTGTCCATGCAAGTGAATGGAGCGTTCCCTCTTCGTCATAACTATCAAACCAAACATCCTTCAAATTCAACGAGCGAACATTATGAAATTAAAATGCACATTTCTCGCTAAAAATGTTTACATAAACGCATTTAATGACGTAACTATGTTACTATTTCCACCCAGAATAAGGAAAGATGTCGGCCGTATGCTTCTGTGCCAGCGTCACTACTCTAGTAGTCTGGCTGAACGGAAGTGGACAGCGTCTATTGCTTAGCGGCCGATTTGGCCGCGACTCCTCCCCTTCCGGTTGCTGGCGTTACCAAGTTTTCGAAATTGTTTGTGGAACTAGACATCCAATCTTGTTTAATTTTAATATAATGTAATTACTGATTACTGACTATCTGATTTCATTACAATGGTAGGACCACAACATAGCCTATTTTGACATTACCTTGGAAAAGCCCAGACTCCGTCTGGCAGGATTCTCCCCGGGGACGATGCGTTTGCGGTCATGACTATCGCCGGTTGGTGTGGATTTGGCGCATCGTTTCACTCTGACAGCGGCATGAGCGTTTGACATGGATTTAACCAATGAACCGATCCGTTCCACTTCACAATAGCTCCTACGGTATTTCTTTAGTAGTGTTCTACAAGAACCACATATAAATGTTAAAACGTCGTTCGTTTTTATAGGTCCCGTGGGCCAAAGTGTATGGTGGCTTGAAATCATCGTGACAAAGAATCAAACGATGTTTGTTCTTTTTATCTATAAAATTATCTCCACATAGGCGACATACATCGTTAATGGTTTTTTGTGGCGTTTGGGATTGAGCCATTTCTGACAGCCTCTGAACGTCAAGAAGTTCCGTCAAAATAATTTCCCCCCCGGCACTATTTTGCATGGACACCGCTGCTGCTTCCCGGGCTTAGCCCCGCCCTAGACGATTGTGATTGGTTTAAAGAAATAAAACAGGCCCGCCCAGTTTCCCCACGGATAGACGGCTCGAGGTAGCGTGGCTCCAGACCATTCTACTTGCTGTAGTTTGGTCTGGCTTTGCGAGACTACTACTCTAGTGACCCCGGTTCAAGCTCCACGCTGATTTGTTCCATTAGTAGATGGAACAAGGAGGTGTCCGATAGGCGGAGATGATCAGCGGGAGTGGCCGCCAGCGAAGCTGTGCATGGTGGGAGTTGTTGTCTTCAATCCACAAGCGCCAAAAAGTCACTTTCTGCCTTTTCTCGGTCAAGACGGCACCAAATTAGAATTTTATTTTATTATTCGACTACATATAGGACCCAATTTCAATACATATTCATGTCTGCACCGGTGAAATGCTCCTTTAAGAGAGAAAGACATCCTGAAGAAAGGGAAAAACCCAGATCAGAAAAAAATATAGCGCTATGCCCAGTCAACATAGCTTCACTTCGGAAATCCTATTAAAGTACAGCTAAATTAATTAATAAATAACCAAAGATTGAAGTTGGAGGATGCTTGCAGGTCGGCAAAAACCCTCAACTAGTTTGGTGGTTTAGTCAAATATCCTATTGGCGCTTCTTATTGGCTATGCAGCTTAAATAATTACATAATCAGGCCGTATAGAATGCAAAATGTTTAATAGCCTAACTTTCAATAGATGGGAAAATACATGAACATCTAACATGAACGTCGCAATAACGAGGCATAGGGTTACGAGTAGCTTATGTGTGTGCGCGAGAATGGCAGTGTGCGCATGTGTGTGTGTGTGTGAGTGACGTCAGCGAGTGAGTGGACGAGCGAGGATAGACGCACCTACCGCTCGCTCGCTGACGTCACTCACACACACACATACGCACACTGCCATTCTCGCGCACACACATTTGTTACTCGTAACACTATGCCTCGTTATGAAGGCGGGAATGAAGCGGCCACCGATTATTGACAGGATGGGTAGGCCTACTTTATTCTACCGAAATCGTTCGCTTCTTCACTAGACAGTGTCTAGTGAAGAAGCGAACGATTCTGGTAGTTCGCTCGCTTCTTCACTATACACTGTCTTCACTAGACACTGTCTAGTGAATAAGCGAACGATTCCGGTAGAATAAAGTACCCATCCTGTCAATAATCGGTGGCCGCTTCATTCCGACCTATAAGCAGACCAACTGCCGGTCAAATCACACAAAACAATAGAGACAGGGATCACACAGGCAATCTTTTTCGCGCTTGGCCCACTCTGGATAAATGTCGTTCATATCGCATATGAGGACTTCGAAGGGTGTGGAGAAATGAAATCCTCCGTAACCACGGAGAGCTGTCATCACAGAGAGGGCATCTCGTCGCAAACTTACGGCATCAATAAGAGGGGGCGGTGTCAGCAGACTATTATTTAGACAAATTAACAAATTTCAATCGGACAATTTTACCGGAGAGTTAGAAAGGGCGTATCGCGCTTCTGCCTTCTCACACTGCGAGACAGGTTCGTGGCTTAAAAAGTTAAAGTGAGTGTTGCGATTACGGTTTCGATACGCGTTACCAGGGCCGTTGCTACAATTCCTGGGCCCCTAGACAAGATTTACTGATGGGCCCCCCTGCGCTGGATTGTTGACGGGGGGGGGGTGGAAGGAGCAATTTTTGACGGGGGGGCGGTGGAAAGAGCAATTGTTGACGAGGGAGCAATTGCTGACGGGTGGGTAGCGCGCTATGGTAGTACTATGGGCTGGTAGTAAAATATATTTTTTTTTTATTATTATTTTTTATTATTATTTTTTTGTGGGCCCCCCCTGGGCTGTGGGCCCCTAGAATCGTCATCACCTTTCACCCCTTATCGACGGCCCTGCGCGTTACAGCCCTATTTAGCCTACTTAATTTACGTTCTTCAGTCAGGTTCACAATAAAAAATATTCGGTGAAAATTACTTAATCTTATATTGCAACTAGAATAAACTTGAGAACAGTTGACAAAAAAACTAAATACCTTACCTTCAAAGTGTTATTCGGCTACCCGATGATGCGCTTCCAGAGACGCTAATGAGATGACTCCACAGGGCGGGAGATACGCGGCGGGACTGACAGCTTTGACACCAAATGGATACACTTGAAAATCAGATGACGTGTTTCACAACTTTTCATTGGTTCATGACGTATACTGTATACGGAAATGAACCTGGACATAACTATCATCGTAAAATCTCAAAATCGGCAAAAATGGACATACGCGGTTTTCATCGGACAGCGACGATATATTTGAATATTAATGTTAATAAACAGACAAACTTTAAATAAGATTTTTAGGCAAAAGCCACTACTACACTGGTCATAATGCATACTGAATATCAGTTCATTAAGTTGATTTACAGACCAGACAAAATCATTTCAATTAAAGTTAGACTTGCCACACTCAAGCAGTTCACTGAGCTTGGCTTCAGAAATGCTGATGAATTTCTGGATGCCTCTGAACTTGACTTTGACCAACATGATCCGTTTGCCTGGAAGGAGGGATTACAGACAAAACAAACTTGATTTCCAGTACAGCACTCGATAAACATAATTCCATGCATTATAACCTTCTCTAGGCTTTGAAATGCATTTGCACTGAGCAGACAGAATCTAGCCCGAGCACATGGCGGCTAGTAACCTCCATTTTGAACAACCTCATCAGCAATACAGTCAACCATCTTTCACACTGCAGAATTACGCAAAGTCACCATTGTCGCCAAAATAACCAAGCACAATGGTAAGCATAAAACTGGCAAATAGTGATAGCTGTGCTCAAGAAAACCTAGGCTTAGTGGCGACGGTTAGCTATGATGACTGCTAACTAACCTAGCGTTAGCTGTTAGATAGCTAATGAACTTCACAAGGTCACTAAGAGAGATCATGGGACAGCATAACTAACGACAACGGAGCCACGATGCAATGGTTCGCTGACAATCAATTGTCTTGACATAACGTGATTAAAATATCAAGAAGTTATTCATTATTTTCACATTTCGTGGCATGTTTTAATCAATAAATGATCATACTGTAGTTGCTATTGGAACTTTCCTTACCTTGCTAGCGTTAGAGATTAGCTTACGTAGCTAGCTAACGATGTCACTACAAATGTGATGCATCATTCAGTTTTGACCCCTCACGCTAAATCAGAGCCCCACTGTATTTCCATGAGGCTAAATAAGCAACAGATTGAAAAAAATGACATTATTTTAAATTATTACGGACACTCACCTTTCTATTGGAGCCTGTTCAAAATGGCGCTGACTTCAAGGACAGATTCTTGAGGTCTGGCTGTGTAACTGCGTTGTTCCAAAAAAAGGGGTGGAGCATTCTTTACACTAATGTTTTTAGCTCTGGTTTTTAACATAGGCTTCAGTGCAAATTTAACTTTATCTGTAGAGGAATCTACTCTACCTGTAGAGGAATCTACACTATAAGTGCAAGTTGAAGTTAACAATGTGATTTCAACACTGCAAATTTTACTGTGTGGGGTAGACAAGTCACCGGACTACTACTACCCATGCAAGTGAACGGAGCGTTCCACGGCATTGAGAAGACCCGTGTAATAAAGGCCTATAATATTTCTGGTTATGGCATATATTTCTCCTCAGATTAGGCCAATAAACCAATGATAAAATAAAAACAAAAACGCTCGATCAAAGGCCCGGCCCGAGTATAGTGGTGGGAAAAATCGGCCCGACCTGGCCCGCGTCGGGCTCGGGCTCGGGCCAGAGAATCTAAACACTGACTGGAACTACTTAGCAGGTGTCTGTAGGCCTATATCAGGAGTTAATACAGCCAATCAGAATACGAGTATTCCCCCAGACCGTGCTCTAAACAATATTATTCACGAGTTATAATCAACCCCTACACATCAATATTAATGATAACCCATTAAATACGGTATGATTTCTAGATGTCATGGCAACGTCCGCTCGCGACACTGGACTTGCGAGGCATCGACGCGGACTTTCATTCACATAGCCAAAAACAAGAGAATAGATGGCTAGATAATATAAACATCAAGACATACAATTCTAAAAAGAACAGATGAAGCAGCTACCCTTTTTTCCTTCGCGGTTTGCCTACAGAGTAGCGCACCTGCATTTAATATATCCGTGTACTGTGTACAATTTCTCAGAATCAAAGGTGAAAGAAGAAACGGGTGGCCAAAAGCTGTCATATTGTTAGTTATCACAGACAATTTTAAGTAGAAACGGGTGGCCAAAAGCTGTCATTTGTTAGTTATCACAGACAATTTTCAACAATGAATAATCTGTACGGAGCTCCTTAAGGGACATAGGGAGAACGCTCCCGGACAGAACCTTAGTTTGGAAGTCGTGCTTAGTGACATGAAAAATACTTCCAATTGAAATACAAAATTTAGAAAATACGTGTCCCTGATCACGTTTCAATAGATTAAATAACGTGACAGTGTCACGTATGTTCGTGAGACCAGGTTCGAGCGTGTGCATGGGTTGAATTGCGTGTGTCTCACGCCGAATTCATGAGACTTGAGAGCCCTGTACTTGCGTGACACAAACCAGCACCGCAAACGTTCTCTCCCGCTTGAGATGACGTCTTTCTCCATAGGTTCATGGGTCTGATGCGCCGATTTCCCATGCTGATATTTCCGGAGATTCTCGGGCATCTTCGACAATTTGGCTATAGATTGTCTCATTACACGCTAAATAATATAATTATAGCCTAATTATATATATAGGCAATATATATGATTAGGCAATATATATATATATATATATATGTATATATATATATATAGCATTTGTGGTTTTGGCATAAACATAACTAGGGTGCACTGTACTATCTGCGCACACCCTTTCTGAAGCCTCTCTCTCGCTCTCTCTCTCTGTCCCTCCCTCTCTCTCTTTCTCTCTCTCTCGTAGCGTTTTGTGGAGCACGTTATTTGTCTGAGAACACTGCCATTCAGAATGCATTGGTTTACATTTCGTTCTGTGTAGCACGAAAAAAGTCGGACTATCGTGCTCTGGAACACGATTCAATAGATTAACGTTCGTGCGCATGAGCACGAAATCGCGTGATACTGGGTTGTGTAATAATAATAAATAATAATACATTTAATTTAGAGGCGCCTTTCAAGGCACCCAAGGTCACCTTACAGAGCATAAAGTCATATACATCGTTTAAAAACAAGACATTGTGGAAAAAAAATAAATAAATAAATAAAACAAAAACAAGACAATCAAACAATCAAGACAGTGATCAGTTAGACATTGTGTGCGAGTTTGAACAGGTGAGTTTTGAGTTGTGACTTGAAGGTTGTAATGGTGTCTGACTGTTTTATGTGTGGGGGGAGGGAGTTCCACAGCCTGGGACAAACCTGGCACGAGATTTTGGGTCATTGTAACTATGAAGATGTACAGAAGTTACAGGGTATAGTGGAAGGCATGGAGATAGAGGGAGGTGCAGTAAGGCCAGCATTTTGTGAAGTGTGTACACAGGGAAAATTCACCCAAACAAGGAATAGGGAGCCAGACAGTAAGGCTAAGAAACCTTTGGAACTTGTGCACACTGACTTAGCAGGTCCCATGCGAACACCGAGCATAGATGGACACAAATATACACAGTCTTTTACAGACGACTACTCAGGTACCATATTGGTGTATTTTCTAAGGTCCAAAAGTGATGCAGTACAGGCCACAGAACGGTTCTTGGCCGACATAGCACCTTATGGAGAAGTCAAGTGTATCCGTTCAGACAATGGCACTGAGTTTACATGTGGAAACTTCCAAACACTGTTAAGGAAGAATAAAATCAGGCACGAGACGTCTGCGCCCTATTCGCCCCACCAAAACGGCACAGCAGAGAGAGGGCGGCGAACACTGTATGATATGGCCAGATGTTTTCTGATAGAAAGTAAACTACCAGACAAGCTATGGAACTATGCTATCCAGACAGCAGCTTACGTGAGAAACAGGTGTTACAGCAGACGCACAAAGAAAACGTCAAAAACAGCCCAGCTTACCTGGTATACTATCCTGACACAGAGAGGGTTCAGAAACACAGGTTGGTAAAATTCCCAACCAAGGCAGCCACAGAGAGAAACACAAACGCCAGAGTCACACATAGAATGTAGTGATAGAGAGGTACATCCCAAGGTCAATATGCAAGAAAATGTTGATGAATGTGTAAAAAATTTACCAGGTCAGGGTGTTCAAAGTGGTGCTTCTGAGGTTTTACCTGAACAGATTGTAAACAGAAGGAACCCACGAGAAACAGGAGGAGTCCATCTCACCTGCAGGAGTTTGAGACCGAGGACAAGGTTGACAAACTGCAAACAGCTGTTGACTTCTGTTACAGAGCCGTATGCGACATTCCGCAAACCTACCAGGACGCCATAGCATCAACAAAGTCAAAGCAGTGGAAAAATGCAATGGATGAGGAGATGCGATCACTGGAGGAGAACAAGACTACAGCCTCACTCAGTTGCCACCGGGTAAACAGGCAGTGGGGGGTAGGTTGGTCTATGCACTCAAGAGTGATATCGACGGATCAGACAAGTACAAGGCGAGGTTTGTAGCGAAAGGCTACAGTCAAAAACAAGGGATTGACTATGAAGAGACATTCTCACCTACAGCAGATATGACAAGTGTGAGGGTGGTCATGCAAAAGGCAGAACAGGAGAATCTTATTTTGCACCAGATGGACGTTAAGACGGCCTATTTGCATGCACCGATTGACTGTGAAATATATATGGAGCAACCACAAGGTTTTGAGAAAGAGTCTGAAACTGGTGAAAAAATGGTGTGTAAATTACAGAAGTCTTTATATGGTCTAAAACAGTCAGGGAGAAATCGGAATGTAATGTTACATACATATCTTACTGAGAATGGTTTTGATCAGAATCCTGCAGACAACTGTGTGTACACAAGAGAAAAACAGCACAAAAAGGTTATTTTGATCATATGGGTTGATGATCTAATTGTAGCCGCTAGTGATGAGGATGTACTGAACAGTGTGAAGAGAATGCTCGCAGAGAGGTTCAAGATGAAGGATCTAGGGAGGTTGAACCATTTTCCGGGGATACACTTTAACCAAACAGAGGGTCAGGTTACAATGTCAAAGCAGAGATATGCAACCAAGATACTAGAGAGGTTTGCAGGATTGCAGGCCAAGAGAGACTCCATGTGAGCCAAAGCTTGAGTACTCAGAGGATGCTGACAAAATGAATGAGCCAAAGAAGTACAGGTGTGGAGCAGCAGTGGGAAGTTTAATATACTTGTCCACATGCACTCGACCACATCTAAGCTTTGTGGTCAGTAACTTGTCTAAACCAAGTTATCTTAACCAACTGAAGAACATTGGAACACAGTAAAACATGTGTTCAGATACCTCAAAGGTACAAAAGAACAGAAGTTATGTTTCAAAGGAAGCGACACAAAGAGACTAGGTCTTATGCTGCTATCCATTTGGATGGTACGCTGGTACGAACAACGAGAACTTGACGTATTTCCCTTGTGCCAGCCTTCCAGTTTGCCATTTGTGTTTCTGTCGAGCCACGAGGGGGAGTAGTAGCAGGCTAGTCATCATTAGCAAACCAGCTTCAAAACAAAACTTTACATTGAATTGCACGCAAAGCAAGACCGTGCAATGCATATATTGGTGACCGGATTAAAGCAGCAATGAAATCAAGTGTGTAAGAGGTTTTAAAAACGACATTAAAACCACCAACGTGGTACAAATAGAAAGAAAATACATCTCATCCCCCATTAACTATGGGCGCAGCCATCTTCTTTGCGAGTTGTACAGCTCTGCTCGCTCTACTTTGAAAGCGACGAGATACTACGACCAAAAGGGGGCGTGCCTCAGTGAAATGCCGCAAGAAAGCTGGGAGATTTGCGGCTTTACCACTTCGTAAATCCAAATGGATAGCAGCATAACCTTGCTATGCCACATGTAAATCCCTTGGCTGTCGGGTGCAGCCTGCTGGCAACGACGACTAATGTGCACACTGCACAGAAGTGTTCCCCCTCATTACAAATGCATTGAACCGGAACTGAAATCACACGCAGCCTCTATTTTTTTAACCAATCTGATCGCAGTTGATTTAGTACGTCAGGTGTGGCCATAATAAGAATGCATGTGCTTTTTCAACTTGAAGGGACTTGGGCAATACCAAATATCAAATTATTACATAACTAAAAACGAATGTTATTAAATGTTAACATTCAAATACACATTCACACAGAATGCACGGTTTTAATCCTGTCAGATAAGCACACTGCAAGCCATCTCATAAATAGTATATCTTAGTTTTTTTACAGCTGCCTGTAGGACCTTCTACACTTCAAAGTGAATGTATTTGTATATTTATCCTGAAATAGGTCCTTAATAGGCTATACATTATTAGAAGGGGGATTCTTCACTTGCATGTGAAAGGGTTAAATGCAACTATTCATTGTTGTCACACTATGCCATCAAAACTAACTTTGTGTTTTTTTTCTTCTTCATTTGCATATTTATGGGACACTGAAGACCATTCAAAGCTCACGGCAGAAAGGGTATCAAACTTGCATTTCATAATTGTATCCGATACACACAGAGATGGCCTCTTATTGGAGTAAAAGGAGGCGAGTCTTGTCCAAAGCAAGGGAGACAAGAACAAGATTTTGCAGCAATTACATTTAATTACAGTTAATCAGTCTGAAAATGCCCCCCCCCCAGCTTACCAGATCTAGCACTGTGTGGGACAACTTCAGAATTCGAGAACAGTCTTTGCCAAAACACTACAGACAGTGATGCCAGTGAAAGAGAGGATTTTAGTGGGTTATCCAGCTCTGATGAAAGTGAGCCTGAGGAAATGAGTTTACAAGCTAAACTAAAGCAATGGGAATCAACTTTTGGCATTACTCTTGTTGCAGTTACCGCTCTTCTGTCAATATTGAGAGTACACCACTCTGAGCTGCCTAAAGATGCCAGGACACTTCTTGGCACTCAAAAGAAAATAGCTGTGCATGCATTAGGTGGTGGTGAATATCACCATTTTGGATTGGCTAAGGGAATTTTATCAAAATTGAATTCAATCCATTTGCCTAGCTGCCTTCAGACAATTCGGTTACAATTCAACATCGACGGTTTACCCATTTTTAAGAGTTCAAAAGTTCAGTTTTGGCCAATTCTTGCGATGCTTGATTGTGATTACACAAAAAACCCTTTTATTATTGGTTTGTTTTGTGGAACTGGAAAACCATCTAGTGTGTATGACTACCTCAAAGAATTTGTCAATGACCTTACCCAGCTACTGAGGAATGGAGTGACCTTCAGAGGTAAACCTCTAAAGGTGATGGTGTGCTCCTTCATTTGTGATGCTCCAGCACGTGCTTTTGTCAAACAGATGAAGTCCCACAATGGCTACTCTGGGTGTGACCAGTGCAATCAAGTTGGCGTGTGGCAAAATAAAATGACATATCCTGAAATAAATGCCAGGCTTAGATCAGATGAAGACTTTGCTTTAATGTCAGACACAGATCACCACCTGCGACCTAGTCCCCTTACTGGCATTGTTCAGATGGTAACCCAGTTTCCCATTGATTACATGCACCTCTGCTGTTTGGGTGTAACAAAAAAACTCGGTAACACTTTATATTAAGGTACACCTATTCACCATTAATTAGTTGCTTATTAGCATGCAAATTAGTAACATATTGGCTCTTAATTAGTCATTATTAAGTACTTATTAATGCCTTATTCTGCATGGCCTTATTATACAACCAGTAAGCCATTAACTAAGAGTTTTCCCTCAATAACCTCAGAATTATTGCTTATTAGCAGTAAGTAAGGAAGTTGTTGCATATGAATTATGATCTTAATATGCTTTGCTTAGTATGGACTTTATAAGGTGGTAGTACCACAAGAATAGTTATTCTCCCTTAATAACACTTAATGAATATGGTCTGTTCTTACATAAAAAATACACAAAACTACAAGTGTTAATAGTGTCCAAATAACTCTAAATTAAGTCTTTGTTACTTAGAATATGTTCCCCATACTAAAGTGACATCTTGATCATTACTAATTCACTAGTAATTGAACACTTATTAACCAACACATGTTCCCTAATCTAAAGTTGCCTCCTTTTTACACTTAGTTAATATATTATAGCACATAACTACTGCAATGAACAAGCGATGGGTTACACCTTTGAAAAAAATGGATCTATCTATAGGTTCCCTCTCATTCAGTGGTACAAATACCTCATTTATTAAACCACTGGTTCAGGTTTTCCCAAGGCTGACAACAAATACTGCCTGAAAATTCAAACACTGACAAGTATCAATGTTTATAAACATGTCATACAATATGGTATCAAATGTATAAGCAGGTCATACTGTATGATAATACAGGTACTCTATTGTTGAACATCTGTGTGATCCTTTAACCAAAATCTGCCTGCTTAAAAAAAACACAATATAAAATACTGCACAATATTAAGTACAAAAATACCATAAATTGCACAATCTAAAAAATATAAAACCTGCACAGCTCAACATGAATTTGCTCTTCATCAGCTAAACTACACTTGTCAAAGCTTAGAACAAATGTACTGAACTGTACAAACATTGCACTTTCACAGCCTAAACTTGCTCTATAATTACTGCATCAGGTTGATTTATTTCCCCTGTGCACAAATATTTCACTTTTCCAATACAATATAACAGAATTTTAACTGAACAAAGAAGCTCACTTGCATTTTAATACTTTAACAAGGGAAGGAGTTGGCCTTCGGCCTTCATGTCCATGATAATAGTATTTTTCTCAGAGGTAACCAGGGGTGTAGTGGAGGGTAAACGCACGTAAACGCCGTTTACGCACCTCTGGAATTTAGGAAATAGCGTTTACGCACCTCTAAATAGCGTTTACGCACCTCTAAGTGGCGTTTACGAACTTCAAAGTTCCCTGTGCCTTGTATTCTGCCATTGGAATAATCGGAAATAAATTTAGTATCATTTTAAAACACCTAAAACAAAGTTTCAAATTGTTGAACAAATAAACGCTGTAATCTGAATCATTTTCATGTGCGCTGTAGGCCTATGCTATTATGGTCTGTGACCCTCCAATCAGTGCCTTGCGGCTGCGGCGGCGACACAAATCAGGATCCAGGAAAATATGTAAACAGGAAGTATGTAAACACATGGCCCTACGCGTTGTGGATTATCATGCCTGCCTACCTGTCATTAATAAGCCATGGATATCAGGCGATTTTTGAAGAGACCTTCGAGTGCTCCCACTCCAACAGAAGCCCGAAAAAGGCCTCAAGTACAAAGTAAGACTGAAGATGATCAATTCACATGAGTTGTTTTTGTGATTTATAAATCAATTTTACTTGACGAACTATTAAATGACTACGAGCATTCAGATTGGCCAATGCGTAGTCATGCTATCCGTGTACTGCCCCTGTCAAGGTGAGCGAAAGTCAGTCAGAGTTTTACTATCCATATCAAACTTCGGTTTTGGCGTATCAACTTCGCTATAGCTCGGTCGCTATGTTAAAGCCTCAATTTGGAGATGCGAGGTTGGCGGTTGCAGGCAGGCGCGGCCTTCCCTACAGGCGGGTCAGGCGGCCGCCTAGAGCGCCATCTAGAGGGGGGGCGCAAAATATAAAAAAATAAAATAAAATACTTATTGGCCACGTCTACCCGTCTACCCCCCCCCCCCCCCCCCGTCAACAATCGCTTCACCCCCCCCCCCCCCCCCCCCCCCCCCCCGTCGATCGCTCCATACCCCCCCCCCCCCCTCGCCTAGAGCGCCAAATGTGCTGGGGCCGCCCCTGGTTGCAGCCGTGGACTCCGCGGCTGAACCGTGGATCGGGCGGATGACGCGACCTATATATTTTAATTAAATTCGGGCGGTTGGCGGTTAAATCGATTATTATTTATTTTCTTTTAAGTTATTTTCCCAGCAAACTGGCCTGTTCCCCTAGACTAGAGGAACCGTATGGGGAATCCAAGTTGAAACAACTTGCCCAAAGGTTCAGACTTGATGACAGAAAAATTCTTGAAGGCTATAGGGATTTTAAGGATAACTCAAGCATCATTCCAGAAAACCTTGCACCACTCCTGAATATCGACCATCTCATTCCAGTTAGCACTGCTGAGTGTGAGAGGGGGTTCAGCTTAACGAACATCATAGTGTGCCCCCTGAGATGCAGTCTGCACTTCATGGTCACAGTGTCGTCCTTGATGTTTATTCAACTGAATGGCCCACCACTCAGCCACCACAAAGTTCAATCCAACACGTATGTGAAGTCCTGGCTGGTGAAGCACAGGGGAGCCATGAACCCCAGAACACACCCCTGCAAGGCAGGACCTGACGTGGAGGACATGAGACCCTCTGGGCACTACTGTGAAAAGCATGCATACTAATACACACACATACACACATGCCATAGATATAGTTCTTAATCTACACATACCTTTCTTTACTGTTGATATTTGAATAACTTGAATAAACTACAAACACATTCATTAACTGTCATTGATTGATTTAATATGACTTTAATTGATAACATAATGGAATATAGCCAGGCTTGCCTTACAGAGTCGCAACACTTTGCGTTGCGTTGCGTTGTGTCGAGGTCGGTCTGATCACAAAATTCATAGTTTACCCACCTCTAATTTGACCACTACAGCCCTGGAGGTAACAGTACATTTAGTGTGTCGAAACTTTTGACTGGTAGTATAAATATCAACTTGATATCTGCATCTACATTTCAGACAGGTTTCATACTGGATATTTTTTCCTAATGTCATGCAAAAGCATTCCAAGTGTTCCGTTATTGTGATGTTTTCCACGCCAATAAGTCCACTCAATTACATCTAAGTGATCCCTCAACAGTTTTTGTGTGCGGTTCCCTCTTTGTCTCCAGATAGTTGACTTGCAAATACCCCAAAATCTCTCCAGGTTTTGTGTATGTGCACCTGTAACAGGGTCGACAAAAAAAATCTTGATGGTTGACAGTCAGGTGATTGTACCCTTCATCCTGAAGACGGCGGTAAGACCTCCACCCATCTGAAATGACAGAGCTTCCACGACGAACATGCTTCTTTATTAGATGCCTGACTGAACGGTGATGCACAATCTTAAGAATGGGTCTCCTCCTGTCATTCTTAATCCCTAGCATTCCGAACACCCAGGAACTCCTGTTGCTTGCCCGTCCTCTGTTGTACTGAAATTCACAAGAGCAAATATTTCAAAATGAGGACAATGGCACTCACAATACAATGATTCTGCAATAATGGTGGGAAATGGGAGAGAATAAATCATAAGTCAAAAATTCAAAAGTTCTCTCTAGCTTTGGAGTAGTGGTGCATGTTTACAAATATTGAACTGTTCTGGGGTGTAGGAATAATGTGGTTTCTTAAAACTGACATTCCCCTCTATTGCATCAATGAACTACAATGTATCTTATTTCATAATGCAGTAGTTACTTCTCGAGATACAGCAGATACACCTCCAAGCACCTCAGGCAAAAACAGGTTTTAAATGTATGTATTGTCTCTACTTTCAGTAGCTGAGTTTAGCTCAGACTTAACCAACATCAAATACATGTTTTTAGACACAAAATCATGTATTTGGCATCAAAGTAATACTCATAAGTGTTTAAGTAACTTTCATACCTTTCTTTTATGGCCAAATTTGCTTTCATCTATCATAACAATCTTTGCTCTTTGTCCAACAGTCTGCTTGCCTCTTCTTCTCATTCTTTTCATTCCTGATTTGCAAACTCTCCGCAGCTTGTCTGCAAGTTTACTCAGAGTTGCAGAACTCCGAGTAATTCCTTCCTGCAGCATGTCCACTTGTCTCAGTCGAAGGCCTTGGGCGAATCTGTAATAGATCAACCAGATAAATATTTCAATGACACAATTTAGAAGTGGGGGGTTAAAACCAATTTCTTAAGTTGTCATAATTATAACCATAATTTCTCATTTGCAGTCCCATTTGCAGACACAGCAGATACTCATAGCCTGAATACAAGAGTGTATTTAACCGGAAACAACAAATCTCAAAAGCAAAGTAGGGTGAAGAACATTCCCTGTATGAGGGGAGGAATGGAATAAAATCCCAAAACAAATTAAATCTGCTGTATCTTTGAAGAGTTTTAAGAAACAACCGAAAAAATGGATACTGAGTAAATTAGCACAGTGAAGTGTCTGTTTAGAAAAGTTAAGTTCTTTTGAACTTGTGTGGGTTTTTTTTCTCGCCAATGAATTAAGTTATTTTGAGACAATTTCCGGGAACCACCTAAAACCTAAAAATCCACAAGACCTTTGTACTACATTGGACTCTTCGCAACCCAGTACTTATACAATTACACATACTTGATAAATTCGACCAATGTTCAGAATTCTTCCCATATAATGTATAAACTCATGTCTCGTAAGCATTGGCTCTTATAGGACCCATCCCAACCAACAGTATAGTGAGAACATTCAAAGAAAACATTATGGTCCGAGTTAAGAGTTTGTCTTTGATGGCTTTTGTTATTATACAATGTAAAACCACGCACCTGTAGATGTAATGCATCCACGTATGCAGTCGAATGTGAGAATTCTCAAACATTGAGCCACTTCGGATGGACCTCGACACCGTTTTCCCTTTGTGACAGGAATCTCGGCATGTCCTGATGATTAAATCCAAAGGTTAATGTAACAAAATAAAAACCTATGATACTGTGCTGATTTCACTTAATAAAAATGTAACATAAATGAAGATGGAGAGGGGGACATAGATGTTTATGTATAAGTGTTGAAACAGCTAAGATTGGGATTGAACAAGGTCGTAGTTCTTGTGATTCCCTCCCCCCATGCAATCTCAAAGCACAACAGAACAGTCCCATTTCTAGGCCTACTTGACAAGTAATATCTATAACTTACACCTTAAATTGGGTTAGACATTTGAGTAAATTTAGCTGTGTCTACTCTACTCTACTTGTCACCACTTGTGCTTCCGTGCCACGCAGCATGAAAAGGGTGATATCAATCAATTAATCCCTGTGCATGTACAAGTTTAAAGTCAAGCTGATTGGTGGCATGTATTGTTAAATAGGTGAACAATATGACCAGGAATGTGATCTAAAATTGGTAAAAAGCAATTTTTCATTTCAGATTTTGTACACATATACTTTGTGGAAACATTAACACCCCTATCTCTACCAAATAAACAGTAGCTTACTTAAAAGTTAAAATTTGCAGCTGTGTGTGTGATTTGTATTGTGACTGTCTAGATGTGACTTAGCATATTTTGTGTGTACACCACTCATAACTTCTGTATTAAAAAAATTGTCGTAAAATATAGGATTTGCCACTGAATTCTAGCAGATATAATTGGATGGCTGCATGCTGCACACTCCCCTATGCTTACACACAAAGAAAGAATTAATAAATAAGGCACATGTCTAGTTGTTCTACTCACCATGCTGCCTCCTTTTTGCCGTAGGACCGTTTCAACTTCATAACATGAGAGCAAGAGGGGCATTTCATCCATTTTCGAAGTAGGCCTTCTTTCATTAACCATCTGGTGAACTTGTAGTTTTCCTTGGGGCACCGTCTAAAATGTATTAGACTCAAAAACTCGTAACCCAACAACATATTTGTTAAACCTATGGAATAATATTAGATTCAAAGCTCATAATATTGCCCAGCGCACCCGTCTTCTTTGATGTCTAAATGTGTAGACAGTCTCGCAGTCCTGCATCAAAGAATGGCGCGAAGTGCCATTACAGTAATTGACATAACAATCTACCAATCCGTAGCCGTGTTCCTCCGATATGTTGCTCTCATCCAATCATTGACTGTTACTATGCTGTCATGTGACATCCTCATCCAATCATCCAAAGGGAGCCACCAGTCACGTCAAAGATTCGGAGAAGGTGGGTATTTGCCGTTTCGTTCACAGTTTGGAGAGTGAAGAGGGAAATTCGTGTAACAAAAATGGTAAGTTAAGCGCTAGCCTGTTAATTGAAACTCCCCCTGAGTTTTGTAAGCACATCATAACGCCCGTCCTCGGGCCGTTTACATAGTTAAAGAGTAGTAAACCCTCCTATTTATCTGCAGTGTGTAGGCTAATTAGCTAATGTAACGTTAAGCTAGCTGAGTGCGTGAGTGTGCACGTGAGCTGGGTGAATAGTAGGAAAGAAACTGTAACATTAACATAAAATGTGAATGTAGGTGCATATGTAATGCTTTGGCGTCACAACCAGGTATTGAAATGTTTGGCAGAGGCTGTTGATGCTAAACGGGGTGAAGCTAATTCATCAGCCGCTAGTAAAGAGGGTAGGCAAATTAACTTTGTGCATCAGGGGGAAAAGGCTAGACCATTTAGAGGCAGGCACAGAGTCGGGCAGCTAAGTAATGGAGGAGCCTGGGAATTGAAGGCGGATCTTATTCAGCAGGTTGTTGTGCCTCCACACATTGTTAGCACTCGGCTAAGCCCAGATATGCTATTGTGGTCAGACTTAGAGAAGATTGTTTATTTTATTGAACATACAGTTCCTTGGGAAGACAGAGTTGAAGTAGCTAATGAGCTTAAGAAAGCGAAGTATGCTGAGATGGCTGAAGAGGCAGCACAGAGAGGCTGGAGTTCGCGACTAAGGCCTATTGAAATCGGTGCACGGGGGTTTGTTGCTAGATCTGCTATTAGCTTGCTGACTGAACTGGGTATTTGTGGACGAAGTCTGAGGCAGGCGGTTAGTTACATGTCCGTGGCAGCAGAACGAGCAAGTGAATGGCTGTGGGTAAGGAGAAAACATACTTCCTGGGGTGCAAGCTGAGGTAAGCCAGCTGTGCTAACGTGAGCTAATATGCCAACGTGTTTGTGTGGTCAGGGTTAGGGGTAGGGCTAGGGGTACGATGCAGGAAAGAGTGTTTAGATGCTTTAAATGTGGCAATGTGGTGGCAGCATTGAGGGGGGTGAATCCAGGACGCTGGTTTCATTGTTAAGCCTTCAGGAGGTGTCGTGGGCCTAACTTAAACGAAACATCTGTGAAAGAGGGTGCCCACTTGATAACCCCAATGATATTCTGCTTACTGCTTACTGCTGTATTTACTGCTGTTAATTGGGCTAGTTGTCCCGTGTTTTTTCACCTTTGGTTGGTAGCTCAGTAGCCAGCGTGCTTATAAGGTTGGTTTGGACAGGGGCTTCTGAATATGTGTTTTCCTTGGATTTTGGCACAAGGGATTATAACATCTGATCCTGTGTATTAATGAATTAGTATGAACCATATTTTGTAATGAAAAATAAATTATGCACTATGCAGTCATTCGAACAAGAAGAGCTTTTGAATCTTGTGTAGATTATTTAAGTTAAATTTTGCCGGTTATAGTGACATGAATTTATTTATATTTTTACAGCCTAAGGCCAAGAAGAAAATGTCCCTAAAAGTCCCTAAAAATGACTCGATGACAGAGGTGACCAAAAATGATTTGGATGGTAAATTTTTCTTTGTCAACTTTCAAGTAACTTCAATACCTAAATAATTAGCTTGTCCAAATGTGTTTAAACATTGAAAGTCCTCTATTCATATGTTGATTTTGTTGTACCTATGCCATACTGTAGGTCCTGAAGTTGAAGGAAGCTCTGCTCCAAGTCGCAGCAGCATAAGCAGCATTGGATCAGGTAATGATTTCTCATTTTCTAGCAGTGTATCTTAGCAGAGTTTCATTTTTTGCTAGGGATTTTTCCTGCCTGAGATTAAAGTTGTTGGCAGATTTTGTCAGTATACATGTGCTTACAAATCAAGTTGAGGCAGCCGCACACACCATATCTGGTCCACTACCTTTGTTACATGCATGTCATTCTCTCTCACTCACTCACTCACTCACTCAATACTGTCAAATCATAATATTTTTTGTATCCTGCTCTCATTTTTGTTTTTAAGGATCAATCTCCAAAGTGGAGTTCCTAGAAGCAAGGATCCAATGGCAAGAAAAAATAATAAAGGATCTTGAGCAAGAGCGCAATTTCTTGCGTGAGCAAATCATGGGAAAGAAGAAATCATGTGAGTGATTTGGGAGCAACTTGTATCTGCAAAATGTAATGTAATTGTAATGAAAGGTGTGATATGTCTTCATAACAATCTGATCTTTGTCTCATCTATCCTCCTATTTGATCAAAGCTCAACCAAAAGTATTTACTTTGGAGGACGACGACGAGGATGACGATGGTAACATGGATGAAGATGACGTCATTCCCCCATCTTCTCCAAACATCAGTGAGTCCTCGGACAGTGATGTTGTCATCCAAAGACGGAAGAAACGTTGGACACAGCCACCTGCATCTGCAACTGTGGCTGTGCTTGGAAAAGCTCATGTGAGAGGTAAGAATGGCATAACTTGAACCACCTGCCCTGTTAGCAACAAGTGGTCATGAAAAGTAATTATTAATAAAAGCATTGGAAGAGCTGTTAAAAATATATGTTCTGAAGTAATTATGAGGCAAAAATACAGATCTTCAGTTCTAGAGTCTGAATATACTAGGAATTTGATGATAAATAAAAATTAAATGTCTAAAGTAAAAAATGTGGCTTTCATCAAGAATAAAGCTCCATTTTATTTTGCAGCATTCACACTAACTAGTTGATGAAATATTAAAGACTTAAGTGATCTGCTTTGTTCAGTTAAAGATCGGTTGTATTGTATTGGAAACGTGAAATATTAACCTGTGCAGATTTAGTTATATCCTTGTTAGTGCACAGGGGAAATAAATCACCTGATGCAGTAATTATAGAGCAAGTTTAGGCTGTGAAAGTGCAATGTTTGTACAGTTCAGTACATTTGTTCTAAGCTTTGACAAGTGTAGTTTAGCTGATGAAGAGCAAGTTCATGTTGAGCTGTGCAGGTTTTATATTTTTTAGATTGTGCAATTTATTGTATTTTTGTACTTAATATTGTGCAGTATTTTATATTGTGTTTTTTTTTAAGCAGGCAGATTTTGGTTAAAGGATCACACAGATGTTCAACAATAGAGTACCTGTATTATCATACAGTATGACCTGCTTATACATTTGATACCATATTGTATGACATGTTTATAAACATTGATACTTGTCAGTGTTTGAATTTTCAGGCAGTATTTGTTGTCAGCCTTGGGAAAACCTGAACCAGTGGTTTAATAAATGAGGTATTTGTACTTGCTGTCTTTGTTATTCTACCACTGAATGAGAGGGAACCTATAGATAGATCCATTTTTTTCAAAGGTGTAACCCATCGCTTGTTCATTGCAGTAGTTATGTGCTATAATATATTAACTAAGTGTAAAAAGGAGGCAACTTTAGATTAGGGAACATGTGTTGGTTAATAAGTGTTCAATTACTAGTGAATTAGTAATGATCAAGATGTCACTTTAGTATGGGGAACATATTCTAAGTAACAAAGACTTAATTTAGAGTTATTTGGACACTATTAACACTTGTAGTTTTGTGTATTTTTTATGTAAGAACAGACCATATTCATTAAGTGTTATTAAGGGAGAATAACTATTCTTGTGGTACTACCACCTTATAAAGTCCATACTAAGCAAAGCATATTAAGATCATAATTCATATGCAACAACTTCCTTACTTACTGCTAATAAGCCATAATTCTGAGGTTATTGAGGGAAAACTCTTAGTTAATGGCTTACTGGTTGTATAATAAGTACTTAATAATGACTAATTAAAAGCCAATATGTTACTAATTTGCATGCTAATAAGCAACTATTTAATGGTGAATAGGTGTACCTTAATATAAAGTGTTACCAAAAACTCATTCTTTTCTGGATGAAGGGCAAAAACCTGGGCATAAGACAGCCATCTAATGTCATCTCAGCTATATCATCTAAACTGATTGCTCTCCGTCCCCATATTCCATCTGAATTTGCCCGAAAACCACGAGAGCTGATAGAGATAGAAAGATGGAAGGCTACAGAACTAAGGCAGTTCATGATTTACAGTGGACCTGTGGTCCTAAAGCACAATCTACCAGAAGAGATTTTTGAGAACTTCCTGTTGTTTTCCGTGGGTGTGTTCTTATTACTCAGCCCCAACCTCTTTGCACCCATGATTGATTTTGCCAATAGAGTCCCAACAGCCTTTGTTAAAAGCTTTGGAGATTTATATGGTCAAGGAGAAATTGTATTTACAGTTCATCAGGTGATACATCTAGCTGATGTGTACAAACAGTTTGGTGCCCTTGACCGTGTCTCTGCATTTCCTTATGAAAACTTCCTTGGAAAAGTTAAAAAAAAATTGCGAAATCCTCAACTACCATTACAACAGGTAGTCAAGAGACTGTCAGAGGTGCATCAAACTGTTACTCCACCTCCAAGTAAGCCACCCCTTTTATACGACATACACCAGGATGGTCCTTTGCCTCTGCAATTCAGTACTGCCAAACAGTACAGAAAGGTAGCAACAACAGATTTTTGCCTGTCAACAAAGACTGGGAACAACTGCATAGCAGTAGGACAGGATATTGGACTGGTCCAAAACATTGTGCTATCCTCTGGTTCAGTCTTCATCATCTACAGACGATTTGGGTACAAGGAATCCCATTTCACATATCCCTGCCCCTCCTCTCGAATAGGCTGTTTTCAGGTCCATACGTTGGTCGATGATCTTGAGGTTGAGATGTGTGCTTTTTCCAGACCAAGACCATTATGTTGCCATCCCTCTTCTTCACCAATCCTAATTCCTTGTCTTCTGCAATCCAAAAAATAAAGAAAAAAAAAGATTTTTTGTTATTGAACTTTTTCTTAAAAGTCCTAAAATCGAATTAATGAACGAAAAAAAAACAAAAAAAACGATATACACAAATAGCCCAAAAATATATATCTGAGTGGTGACAAACTGCTGTAAATCAGCTGTGAATGATCTGAGTAGTTAGAGTGCTTCAGCTGAGTAGCATTGTATACTCTTCCTGCGAAGTGCTTTCTTTTTCTTTCTATTTTTTTTGTCTTTGTGAAGGTAATTCTGGGGAGGGGGCATTTGCCTCGAGCCCGGCAAGCCTTTGAAGATAGTTAAGCTGGTGTATGCAGTTCTCTCACCACTTATGATAGTGATTCAATTTTCAATTAAATTGTATTTGTATAGCCCTTAATCACCATTACAGTCTCAAAGGGCTTAACAGGCCAAATATTTCTGAGACTGATCAACTGTGATCACTGTTGATCTTGCAACATACACACTATGTTATATATAACAACAATGACTGATATATAGGCCAAATATATTTCTACAGCTTATTTTTCACACTCAAAACACAGCGATTTTTTATTTTCTTTCATTCACCTCATTGACAGATGGCACAAGTGTGGAAGGTCGTCGAACTCAAAGATAGGAGCACTACCATAGTGCCAAGCAGCTGGTTGGAGGTGGCAGGGGAGTCATGGAATTGTTTCTGGCCTCATAGTTCTTATGATCATATCCGCCTCCAGAAGGCAGTCGCGCACCACCTTCCTCCAGGTGCAGCGTGGGACGTGCCCGGTGACGTGAGGGTCTTGGATAGCTGTGGTAAGGAAAAATGCTGCATATGAAAATGTTTCCATAAGATTCAACTTGCTAAATGTCACTAATGCATGCCATTCACTTTCAGCAACATATGTTAAGGCAAAGGACTACCTGAAAAAGTCCTTACAGTGCTTAACATCAGCCATACAGTCAGAGGCTGAAGACTCTATCAGAAGGAAAAGAAGGTAAAAAACAAAAAATGTTCTCCTCTCCAGAGGTGAATGGGGCCACACATTCCCGCTATCCATCAGACCCTCCCAACCCTCTAAGCCCCTTCCTTGTGTTGGGAAAAATAACCTGCTGAGTAGCACATGTACATTACAAATATAGCTAACTCCTACCCTAGCCTGATGAGCACATCACATGGCAGTCACATTACAATATAGTCAACTCTTGCTCTAAACTTTTAACACATAACACAAACATGATAATATAGTCAGGTCAAGGCCAGAGCCAAGGCCCCATTTCCCAAGCAGGCAAATGGTAGACACTCAGACAATGCACCAGTCATCCTCAAGAACGGGAGAGCCACATTAAATTATCACACAGGAGACACTTCGGGGGGGCACTCCCCCGTTTTAATTTATCACACAGGAGACATTTCGAAGCTCTCCCTCGTTAGGAGGAACACAAGGGTTACACATGCATCCCAGGGCCTGGGAGCCAAGGCCAAGCAAAAACACACAGAACCACACACACCTCAAACGCACACACCTCATCGAGAGGAGGATACAGCATAAAACTGTATCACACAGGGACTCTGGACCTTCTTCTGGAGCAGACCTTCCACAGAGACGAAGCTCTGGACGAACCATCAGCGCTGATTAGGGACTTAGACATATTCGATCTCTCACGCTTTATGACTCTGTATAACCGTTGCCACTTTACTTAATAAATCCAAGGTCCTCGTGCCGACAGACTTTATTACCTCTCCGTCTCATTTTATCTGGTCCAGTAACTAGACAGACCGTTTTTCCCCTCAATTTGGTGAACCCGACGTGATCTTTCGTTGAATTGAACCGCAACTGGGAAACGAGAGACGGAGAGCGGCACGACCTCGGGACCCCGGAGCACCGGACCGATTCCTGCAGTCTCACCTCGCGGCTGCCCAACAAAAGGTAGGCAGAACCTGTTGATAAAATCCAAACTCTGCATAGTTATATAGGAACCACATTAGGAGGTGAGACTGTGAGAGCGTTTCGCTACGGGATATCTCGTGGGGACGAATAGGACTGCATCCCAGCATTTCCCCATAAACCCGATTGACCCTGAACGCGTGACACATCGAATATCGGCTCGTTGCATGGTGAAAGAATACCCTCGAGACCATAGGGCCTATAAGAATCGGGCATAGTGATACAAGACTACCGATGGCCAAGTAATGGATGTGTAATAAATACACTTATGTCTTAAAGGGGGTTAGAGTCCCTCGGGTGGGGTTAGAGTCCCCACCTATGTCTTAAGGGGGTTAGAGTCCCCACCTATGTCTCAAGGGGGTTAGAGTCCCTCGGGTGGGGTTAGAGTCCCCACCTATGTCTTAAAGGGGGTTAGAGTCCCTCGGGTGGGGTTAGAGTCCCCACCTATGTCTTAAGGGGGTTAGAGTCCCTCGGGTGGGGTTAGAGTCCCCACCTATGTCTTAAGGGGGTTAGAGTCCCTCGGGTGGGGTTAGAGTCCCCACCTATGTCTTAAAGGGGGTTAGAGTCCCTCGGGTGGGGTTAGAGTCCCCACCTATGTCTTAAAGGGGGTTAGAGTCCCTCGGGTGGGGTTAGAGTCCCCACCTATGTCTTAAAGGGGGTTAGAGTCCCTCGGGGGGGGTTAGAGTCCCCTTCTTTGTTTGTGTATTAAATAATTCTATGTGGTAAGAAGGTTAGAGTCCTTTATCAGGGTTAGAGTCCCTTTGCAGAGGAAACGGTATGCCTGGGGCATGAGTGACACACAGAGAGAATAAGATAAACTAGGCTCGTTGCGTGGTGAAAGAACACCCTCGAGGCCTAAGGCTCGCCGCCCTTGATAAGTGAATCTGAGGTGCCCGAAGAAGCACAACGATTTCTTGGCCATATATTCATTGCATATGCGGGGACTGACGGACAGACACCTGAACTGACGCAGACTAGGGATAGCAGAGACCTCTCACCCCCACCTTCACGACCAGAGAGCAAGTGCGTGTGTATGGAGTCAAGAACGAGAGTCAGCGTGGGTGGAAGAATAGGAGAGCATGGGTGAGAGAGAGACAGAGAGACAGTGTGAGCATGGGTGAGAGAGAGACAGAGAGACAGTGTGTGTATGCGCGTGAGAGAGAGACAGAGAGACAGTGTGTGTATGCGCGTGTGAGAGGGAGACAGAATGAGAGGAGCCGTGTGTGAAGTCAGTGTGAATGTGCGTTTGTGTGAGAGGGAGCGAGAGAGATAGCAAGGAGAGATAGCAAGGAGAGCTAAAGTCGGAGGACGATCGAGAGGGACCATTTTCCCTCTAGTCAGTTGGAGGTGGCGATAGAGTGTGTGTTTTTCTAACAATGAACTGTTGTTTCAGGACCACGAGAAGGGACTCTGTATGGTTTTCAGGCCCAGAGTGTAATCCCCTTTCCCATATGTGTAGTCCTCCCATTTGAGGTCCCCGTCCACCATATTTGAAGTCCTCTACTCCACCTCATGTTGTAGTTCCCCTCCCTAGAATTGTATGGAAGTTAGAACCTGTGAGGGTGTTTTGGTTCGGCCTGACGAGGCCTGTACCAATTTCGGTGGTCAGCTTCGTAGTTTTGTGTATATAGAAATTTGGAAAGGTGGAGCAGTATTAAGTTATATATAATAAAGTGAAAAGTTATTTGTGAATGAAGGGACAGAAGGATCTTTTTGTGTGTGAGAGATAGTTATTAGGCCTTGTTCCATGATGGGGAGTTGAGGATGTTGCATTCCAGGCTTATCTGTTAACGGTCCTAGCTGCTGCTTGACCCCAAGGGGAGTGAGGAAGGGTGAGAGAGAGAGAACACATTTCACCCCCATTTGTCGACCTACACCATTAAGGCAGTACAGAGAGACACACTAACACACAGTACAGAGAAAGGTAATAGAGAGTGTGTTCAACTGAAAGCGTGTGGTGGCCAAGATACGCCATAAAATACCACATATCCAAGGAATGCAGGTAGAGCTCTGTTGAGTTTTCAGGCTTTGATAAATTTGTAGTTCCCCGTCTGCCATGTTTGAAGTTCTCTGTAGTCTCTGTCCATAGGTTTCACCTATAAAGGTTTCACCTCTGCTGGCCGAGAAAAGGAACTACCACTGGTTTCTCCCACACCCAGCCCCCGGAGCACGCGCGCTCTCAAGGCGTTATGGCCGCACCCAACGTGGGAGGGAGACACGCAGAGAGAGAGAGAAGCCACATTCCACCCTTATCTGTTGTCTTGCACCAAACAGCACCCCGTACTGAGGAGGGAGAGAGAGCGTGTTCTCCTGAAGGAGGGAGAGAGTCACAGGGAGACACACAGTGGATATTCACATTATGGCTAATTTGTTTTAGTTTTAGTTTTGTTTTTTGTCTTCCTAGGACAACAGTTATCATTCATGATGATGAACATCGAAGTTCATGAGGAGGTTATAAGGACAATAACGTTGATACTTTAATGGGACAACAGTGATGCTAATCTAATGCAATTGGACTAAAGAAGGTGTTGCTATTAACTAAGTGATTAATATTATTTTCACACAGGAAAGAATAATTGAATAAATATGGATATGATAAAGATAAGAATAATAATAAAAAATAAAACGTAATATTGATAAACTGTACAAGTAGGACAACACCTATTAAAATATGGGGTATATCTCTTTGGTCAAGGATGACAGGTGGATTAGCGCTACATCTGCTGTGAAGGGATCCTACATGCTATGTTGTCAATTTGGATTCGGAAGTAGTGGGTTTACCTTTCAAATGCCACTACTGCTGCTGCAACACTTTAATAATTTTAACTCTGATAAATGACTTTTTGTTTTATAGTTTCCCTGAGGTGTATTCATTATGCACAAACTTGGCTGCATAGGGCAGTTGGGGCTGAAGACTCTGTCTCCATCCCTCCACTTTGCGATCTATACCACCATATAGGTGGGGATTGATTGTATCTTCCAGGTATGGCATCCTGCAGCGAGCCAGTATGGAAGGCTGGTTAGCCAACGACGGGTAAGATCCCACCTTGACACCAGGGACAACCTAAGGCAGGCACAGTCACGATTACTTGGCAGAGTCGCTGTGGGCACTGGCTTACTTGATCATGAAGTCACAAGCTGCAACAATCATAGGAAGTGCCGGGTGGGGTGTAGGGTGGAGGAGGAACAGGAGTCAGATAAGTCAGCTCTTGCAGCAGACGTGGTCTTGGAACGGGGCATGTCGCGTTTTATTTTACCTTTGTGGTATAGAAGCCCACTAACGCATGTACGTTTTTCGGTTTAGTGCATTACTTTGGAACAGCGTGGTTTCAGGCGGCTGATGGTAAACCCACCCATATTGGGCTTTGGTTTTGGACATACTGGTTTCGATTTCCCTTCCCAAAAGATTGGTTTTAGTTTGCTGATGGTTAAGGTTAGACGTTTCGACGTTGGTTGCACCAACGGCGTTCTTAGATTTGCTTATCATTTAATGCGCATGGTTTTGACCATTGCGCAAGGGGGGAGGTATTGAGGAGAATTAGGAAAAATTAGGAAAACAAGGTTTTTCTTCACCATACTTGCAAACAATGATTGACATCCAGCTAAATGAGTGTGAAATATTTGAAAAAACAGTGTTCAACAGATGGGTAGAAGCAGTCCCATCAAAAGACCAAAGTGTGACTACAGTAATCAAGTTTCTGACTGGAGAAGTCAAGACAAGGTTTGGAATTCCGTCAGAAATAAGCTCAGACAAAACGTTTATTCAGAGAACACTCAAACATGTGATTCAACATTTGCATGTCAAATAAAGACTAGATTACGCCCCAATCCTCAACCACAAGGTATGGTGGAAAGAGTGAATGGGACGCTCAAGACAAAAAATTAACAACATTTGTGCAAGCACTAAATTGAATTGATGCACTACCACTGACACTAATAAGTTATCGCATGAAAACTAACAGAACGACACATCTAACCCCGCATGAAATGCTAAAGGGTCGACCCATGCCTTCACTTAACATTCGAGGGTCCCAAAAGGGACTTCCATTAGAGTAATTAGAAATAGAATTAAGGAAAATATGTTTGAACATCTAACTGTTGTACATAAGTTTGTAATTCCAGCAAGAGGAACACAAAGTTCCAGGGCCAGAGGAGGAGCCAGATGCAGACACGCCCGGAGCCGACCAACTACCCAAGGATGATGCAATCAGATTTCGGCAGGGATGGATGGAGAGCCCAGTGAGCGATGGGCACTACAGGTGCAGCGGGTGCCGTCCAGGCTTACCTGGGGATCGAGTATACACCGGGGAGTTTGGACGAGGGACCACCAGAGGGGCCCGACCTGATCTGGCTGGAGAACATGGAACAGACCCCTGCCCCACTGTCCAAGAGCCCCAAAGCAATGCAGCGCACCAATACATGAAGATCATCCGGCCCCGGCGTCCTGTTTCCACCACCGGATGCTGAAACCCCACCACCACACCCCCCTCCCCCCCGCCTGTGACGTGCTAGTAACCTCTCCAGGTGGGCTGCCCCATTCCCGTCCCCGCCAACGGCACCACCCCCCTCCCACCTGATGCACCCACGTCGCCCGGACCAGGGATCTGCGTTCCGGTACCAGGGGCTGCGGCCCGTTCCCTTAAGGCTTGAGGGCGCCCCTGGCTGTATTTGCTTCTGTACGCTTCACTGTTTTTAGCCGCTCCCATATCTATGCCCGCGTCTACGCAACCGACGCCGGGAACGCAAATGTTGTTGTTTATATCGCTGTCCCACTAGATGGAGCTCGGGGATACACACGGGCGAGATTCCAGGGGCCTTGATTGCCCGTTTATCAGATGAGGTCCTGAGCGCAGTTGAATAAAAGGGTCTAATGCTCAGGTGGCGCCTTGCGTCCACCTGCCCGTGATGACGCTCAGGACTATTCCGTGGTTTCTTAGTTGTTCCCGTGCCCCGGGCCTACCCTGAATACCCCATGCGTGTGATTGCTTATTGTTACACGACCGGTTAACTCCTCCTCACATCCTTAGTGTGTGGTCATCTAGGGATAGGGTGAGGGGGATTGCCATTCGTTGTGTACCTCATATCTTTCTGATATTATTATTATTATTTAGGGACACGTTTCATGGTTGCATTTCTTTCCTGTGATTGTTATTGTGTAGTGTCTGTGTGATTGTTGCATTTTTGTTATTGTCTACTGTTAGTTTTATCGTTGCATTTTGTTGTTGTTATGGTTTGGTGTTGGTTTTGTTGTGTATCATCTGCTGCCAGTATTGTTGGTATTGTTTGCTCGCGATGTAAGGCCGGGGTGGATGCCACCCCCTAGGTGGGGTGTGTATGGCATACCCATGTCTGAAGCATGGGTAGCGTTTCTCCCACGTGGTTCCCCATACACCCGGTCCAGCGAGATGTTTTAGTCCCATGCTCATGGTTGTTTGTTTTTATGATAATTTTGCCTTCTTTCTGTTATTTCTGATGGTGTTATAATGGTAGTCCCGCGCTGGAGTCCTATCCCTCGTACCCCTAATGAGTAAAAGTCGTCTTGCGACGACTTGAGGGGGATATGTTGGGAAAAATAACCTGCTGAGTAGCACATGTACATTACAAATATAGCTAACTCCTACCCTAGCCTGATGAGCACATCACATGGCAGTCACATTACAATATAGTCAACTCTTGCTCTAAACTTTTAACACATAACACAAACATGATAATATAGTCAGGTCAAGGCCAGAGCCAAGGCCCCATTTCCCAAGCAGGCAAATGGTAGACACTCAGACAATGCACCAGTCATCCTCAAGAACGGGAGAGCCACATTAAATTATCACACAGGAGACACTTCGGGGGGGGCACTCCCCCGTTTTAATTTATCACACAGGAGACATTTCGAAGCTCTCCCTCGTTAGGAGGAACACAAGGGTTACACATGCATCCAGGGGCCTGGGAGCCAAGGCCAAGCAAAAACACACAGAACCACACACACCTCAAACGCACACACCTCATCGAGAGGAGGATACAGCATAAAACTATCACACAGGGACTCTGGACCTTCTTCTGGAGCAGACCTTCCACAGAGGCGAAGCTCTGGACGAACCATCAGCGCTGATTAGGGACTTAGACATATTCGATCTCTCACGCTTTATGACTCTGTATAACCGTTGCCACTTTACTTAATAAATCCAAGTTTTGCAGATGATGTGGTCCTCATTGGATCATCGCCTGTGACCTTCAGCACTCACTGGATCGGCTGGCGGCCGAGTGTGAAGTGGCTGGGATGAGGATCAGCACCGCTAAATCTGAGGCCATGACTCTTAGCAGGAAACCGGTGGATTGCTTACTCCGGGTAGGAAATGAGTCCTTAGCCCAAGTGAAGGAGTTCAAGTACCTCGGGGTCTTGTTCGCGAGTGAGGGTACTATGGAGCGTGAGATTGGCCGGAGAATCGGAGCAGCGGGGGCGGTATTGCGTTCGCTTTACCGCACCGTTGTAACGAAAAGAGAGCTGAGCCGCAAGGCAAAGCTCTCGATCTACCGGTCGATCTTCGTTCCTATCCTCACCTATGGTCATGAGGGCTGGGTGATGACCGAAAGGACGAGATCACGGGTACAAGCGGCCGAGATGAGTTTTCTCAGAAGGGTGGCTGGCGTCTCCCTTAGGGATAGGGTGAGAAGCTCAGCCATCCGTGAGGAACTCGGATTAGAGCCGCTGCTCCTTTACTTAGAAAGGAGTCAGCTGAGGTGGTTCGGGCATCTGGTAAGGATGCCCACTGGGCGCCTTCCTTGGGAGGTGTTTCAGGCACGTCCAGTGGGGAGGAGACCTCGGGGAAGACCCAGGACTAGGTGGAGAGATTATATCTCAACACTGGCCTGGGAACGCCTCGGGATCCCCCCGTCAGAGCTGGTCAATGTGGCCCGGGAAAGGGAAGTCTGGGGCCCCCTGCTTGAGCTGCTCCCCCCGCGACCCGACCCCGGATAAGCGGATGACGATGAGGATGAGGAGGAGGAATAATAGTTCCTCATACATAGTTTTCCCCATCTGCCCCGTTGATCATTGCTTCACCAACACGTTTTTTGACACATTTCATTGTTGGTCTGAATGGTTGAAGGACTACCCAACTGCATACAAAGCCATTCCTCTTGTGCAGTAAAGAATACACCACACACACACACACACACACACACACACACACACACACACACACACACACACACACACACACACACACACACACACACACACACACACACACACACCTCTGTTGTTGGCATCCCAGGACCAAGCCGAACTTCCTCGATATCAGGCTAACTGATGGTTGAACAAGTAAAACTTAAAATATTGTAACTTACACACAATTACATGAAATTATTATTTTTTTATTCCAGCTCAATCAAATGGCAGCCAGAGACTTGAGCTACTACATCTAGGTAAGTGTTGGCGTCAGTAGAACACCTAATTTCAACATGTATTGATTGAACATGTATTTATATTAATTTCTTACAAGGTAAATCTTACAAACTCTTCCTTAAATACACTACTTTGAAAAAAATATATAATCATTGGCACTTGACACTAATCAATGACTTTTGAATATAGATACAGTCCAACCAAGCCACCAGCTATTGCATGGTAAGTCGAGGAGACAAACATTCTAACCATTGTTTTCATCATTATCATACACATTATAATTAAGATGAAATGGGAAAGTACACCAAAGTACACCAAACCCCAGAAAACATTTCTAATAAGTAACTTACATGAACAGATATGGGAATATCTAAAGTCGTGGAGCTGCTTTCCAAAGTACTGGAAGAAAATAAATTGATGAAAGCGGAAATTACCAACCTGGGGAGTGAAGTGAGGGCGCTTATGAGAGAGATGGTGAGGCCGGTGTTGGGAAAAATAACCTGCTGAGTACATCACATGTACATTATAAATATAGCTAACTCCTACCCTAGCCTGATGAGCACATCACATGGACACATTATAATATAGTCAACTCTTGCTCTAACCCAACAACACAAACATGATAATATATAGTCAGGTCAAGGCCGGAGCTGAAGGCCCCATCTCCCAGGCAGGCAGATGGTGGACACTCAGACAATGCACCAGTCCTCAAGAACGGGAGAGCCACATTAATTTATCACACAGGAGACATTTTGAGAGCTCTTCCCCGTTAGGAGGAACCAAGAGATACCTCTGCCCACACCAGGGGCCTGAGAGCCACATTAAATTATCACACACGAGACATTTCAGGGGGGCACTCCCCGTTTTAATTTATCACACCGGAGACACGAGGAACTCTCCCCCGTTACGAAACTCTCTCAGGGCCTGGGAGCCAAGACCAAGCAAAACACACAGAACCACACACACCTCAAACGCACACACCTCATCGAGAGGAGGATACAGCATAAAAACTGTACCACACAGGGACTCTTCACCCCTTCTTCTGAAGCAGACCTTCCACGGAGGCGAAGCTCCGGACGAACCATCAGCGCTGATTAGGGACTTAGACATATTCGATTTCTCACGCTTTATGACTCTGTATAACCGTTGCCACTTTACTTAATAAATCCAAGGTCCTCGTGCCGACAGACTTTATTACCTCTCGTCTCATTTCATCTGGTCCAGTAACTAGACAGACCGTTTTTCCCAACACCGGCACCAGAAGCGGCACCAGAAGCTGCCACTTCGTCCATCAAGCTGCCTCTGAGGACAATGGAGGAGTTTCAATTAGCAGAGGCTGTTATGAGAGAAACCCCCTGCGAAAAACAAAAGATGGTAGGTACAAATCTGCACTACCCAAAAGCTAGTCAAAGTATATGTGTAAATTAATAAAACCATACCTCTTCTTTCCAGCCATCCACTACATCACTCATTATTTGTAGGAATCATCTTTCAAAACAAAATTAACACATTACTCATTATGTGAAACAGTGAGGAGTTCACCTAACCTAAATTGGTACATACAGTAACTCACAAAACCCTATGCCATTTTTTCAAATGTTTTATTGTATCTTCTCATGGGACAACTCCATAGACATGAAACTTTGATGTAACTTAAAGAAGTCAGTGTAGAGTTTGTAGATTACGATAGATTTATTGTCACTATGGGCGCAATGGTCATGTTCATAATTAAGTGTACTCAGTTATGTGGCCAGCTGTTTAGTTGTTAATGGATGTGTTTTTAGTCATATTCTGAGGACAATAAATCTATAGTTCTCTACAATACGTATAATGACTAGTTTAAGTTATAATAAAGTTTCATTCCAAGGGTTATCCTATGAAAAGATACAATAAAATATTTGCAAAAATGGGAGGGGTGTAGGCCTATTCACTTTTGGGAGATATTGTAATTATACATGTTATAATTATCAATGTTTCACTTGTTTGTTTGTTGGTTTATTATGTCTTGTCAGATCTTAACATTCAGTCTAATTGGAGGGCACACTGCAGAAGAGGCCGTAAGAAGGATGTTGAGTGGCCTAACAAATAGCCTGGCGTGTCGCTTCAACTGGGCAGGGAAAGGCTTCAAGGAAGCCTTTAAAAGCAATGTCCTCAGTGATGTACTGTTCGGTATGTTTGCCAAAACTCAGTCACACCACACAAGCATCAGACACAGATACCACTGATTAAAATAAATGCTTTTAAAACAGCAAGTCGATTTTTTAATATGCACTATGGGTAGTCTTCTGAGCTATGCTTATTTCATGTAAAATCAGAAAAAGTCAATTTATAGGCTACTATGCAATCTCAGTTTTGTGTCCAGATGCAGCAATGCTTTTAACACTGACAATATTCTGCACTGCACTCTTGGACTATCCGTCAGTACTAGAACACTTTAGTTTGACGTTATTTTACTTTTACTATCTAGCTATCTTGCACCGAAAGCCTACATTCACATAAGAATGTAAAAACGCGCTACTCCGCTAGCATTGGCTACTCGTGGTATGTCGGCCTACGGGCATGCATGCCCGTAGCCTACCAATTTGACCCTGCATGCATGCATTCTGTAATCAAAGAAGTAACTGGGATGGAGTCGATGTGGTAACCCATAGTGCAGTACAATGAGACTGAGAGCACAGTGAAACCACTGCACTGCGCACCAGCGTTAAGGGTCTGTGGTTAGGAAACAAATTGCTGACTTTTTGCCTGGTGCACTATGCAAAAAATGGCTGCCATGTTACAGCTTACCGTCGCCATGTTGGTAATTCTTGACCGGGTTTGTTTCTTTATTTCTTTCAGCTGCACTCGAAAAAAAGCTGCCAGGGACCACCCATATTGTTTTTTCAGGGACACTGAAGAAGTGGCTTAAATATGCACCGGAGAGAGAGGGAGGTGGAGGGAGGCGAACAAATGAACGTGATCAGGTAGGCCTATGTACGCTTGTTCCACACACCATGCGTTCGTCGACAGATGAGCGTCGCGAGTGCGACACTGAACCATGGACAGGTCTGAACGGACGGACCCAAAATGCATTTCGAGAGCGCAACGCTATGGAGCCAGTTTCCTGCCATAATTCCAACCTGAAAAAAAAAGTTTCAAAGGCTTGTAAGTCTGGGTTTGAAAACTCAACACCTTGTAAAAAAAGGTTTTGCAACACTGAAAAAAGAGATTATTATAAAAATTCAAACAAAAATTCAAACATCTGTAAACATGATTTTGTGTCCTATTTTATCTTCTTCATCATTTCACCAACACATTTTCAAAGTTTCTTTTTTTCACAAACATGTTTTCAAAGTTCAAACAATAACACCAGCGCATTTGCAGAGTTTCAAATCTGGCACTGTTCTAACAGTGTATTTCATTGTTTCCCAGTTTTGAAACCTTGTAAATGGGATTCTGCAAACAGGTGTTCATACATTGAGAAATAAGTTTTGAAAGGTTGAATATTTATTTTTAAAAACATGTAAAGGTGTACGTCTTTTGTCAGAACTGACTTTTCAGAGATTTGACCACACAGGCGCAAGCTTTGAGTCACGTGAATATTGGCAGCGTTCTGTCGCGCATTCGTTTTGAAACTCCTGACAGTCAAAGTCTGAAGAAAAAGAAAACGTTCCTGGGGGCGGGACCATTTAGATCTAAACCCATTGGTTGCTCTCGGCTGACGTACATTACAATCACATGTGCCGTTCACCGGGCTGTGCGTGATTGACAGTGCTCTGCCAATGACAAGAATGTGATTGGAATGTACGTCGGTACATTCCAAGCGGTCAGACAACTATCATACCGTCGCAGTCCACCGCCCAGACTCCCCCATCCGCGCCAACACCCGCATGGGGAGGGACGAAGGATGTACATGTGCCGTTCACCAGGCTGTGCGTGATTGACAGTGCTCGGCCGATGACAAGAATGTGATTGGCATCAGCCAACCAAAGTTCGTTTTGGTGGTCTCCTGATCTTTACCAAAGCCTTAAGACCCACCCCATGTGTATTTTTAACCAACCAGAGTGAGTTATATGCTGCATTCGTCATGAAAACAGCACGTGTACAAAATGCTGCGCTACGCAGCAACCGGCAGGAAAGCCTATGTTGCGCTACGCAGCAACCGGCAGGAGGGGCTATGCTGCGCTACGCAGCATCCGGCGCCAATGGGTTAATCAGGAAAGACTCACATGAATCATGCCAGCAGCTCAACATGCTATGCAACGGGAACGTCTGCAATGCTAGCGAACACAACAAGGTAGACCGCCAACTCAGCTGGTCAGCGGTCTGCAATACTACACTATCCCCTAGTGGCCGGAGGTAAACTCTGCATCCCCCCCAGTCCGGAAAGCTATGAACGGGAATAGGTTAACGGACTCAGTCCTGTATCCAACGGCCCGTCTCGGGCTCGTAGCGTCTGGGTGGCCTCCTCACGCGGCGCGGCTGTCCAAGATGGGGCGACTGCGACGCCGGAAGCGACGCATCTGGGTCGACGCCCGTAGGAACGGGGGCCTCCTGGGCCCCGAGACCAGAGGATGCCTCACCAGGGGGCTCCGGCTGGGAGGTGTCCAAAGCCGCGTCATGGGGTCCATCTGCTGCCTGAGGAACGACACCCCGGGGCGTCACTAGCCCAGGGTGGACAGGCAGGGGCTGGCGGTCCAAGGTCGCGGGCGGCGTCAACAGGGCAGCTGGCTGCTGCCGGGCGTAGGGGGTGGCTGGAGTGTAGCTGCGAAGGAATCGCTGGTTGCGCAAAGTCAGGCGCCCCGACCCGTCAACCCTAACCCGATACTGATCGTGACCCAGTGACTCCACCACGACCCCTGACCGATCCCACTTGTGTGGACTCGGGCCCTGCTGATTCTGGAGGAATACCGTCTCACCAAGTACCAATGGGCGGAGCGGTCTCGAGTGAGCCCTCAAAGACTCAGTGGTGCGGGACATCCGGGTCCGAAGGGCGTCCTCCTTCGCGGCGCCAGAGCGGTCGGATATGAGGGTTCGAGAACTTTTCTAGCCTGTTGACGAAAGAAAAAGAGTCTCGAAGGGGACGACCAAATTTAATCTGCGCCGGTGATAGGTTGCAGTCGGGGTCAGGTGTGTTGCGCAACTGCAAAATGGCACGCAAAAAACGATCATGATCAAGACCGCCATTTGGGCCAGTGTTGGACACCAGAAGACGCTTAGCAGTCTTCACCGCAACTTCCGCCCTCCCATTCGACTGTGGAAAACCAACAGAGGACACACGATGTCTGATGTGCCATAATCTGAGGAAGTCCTCTGTATGGCTAGCCTTGAACTCTGGACCACCATCGCTCGAAAGATCCTCCGGCACGCCAAATGTGGCAAAGAACGTGCAAGGTGGCGAACCAAGCCAGCCGAGCCTCCCAGATCAGTGCCTGCTGTGGAGCAGAGGACCTCCACCCAGCCCGAGAGTCGATCACCGACAACCAGGTAGTGGCGGCCTCCATAATCAAAGAAGTCAGCAAACACCGCCTCAAACGGGGTGGATGGCGGTGAGGATGGTAGGGGGGGCGTGGATGCCTGTGACGGAGCATTGCGGTTACAGTCTGTACATCCATACCTGGTGGCTCGGATGTCCCTCAACATCCCGGGCCAGAAGACTATGGCACGGGCGTGCTGCTCCATCGCAGAAGCTCCTTGGTGGGCGGCATGGAGGTGCCGAAGGACTCCTTCATGGAGGAACGGTGGAACCACGACACGTTCGTGATATAGGAGGACGCCATCCTGCGCGTAGATTGACCCACAGACTGGTCACAGACTCACTAGGGCAGGGTCATTAACATCAACCCTACCCTCATGCTCGATCAGGGACAGAAGGTGGCCGAGGCACGCATCAGCTGCCGTCTCTCGTGCGAGAAGGGACCATGAGATGGCTCCTAGTTCTTGTGCATCGTCGCGGATGGAAGCCATAAGTGCAGATTCTACAGTGTCTGGTACGCTAGGCGATCCCAATGAGAGGCCGTTCGCAGAGCCCGAGAGGGAAGGATGCCTCGAAGTCGCATCAGCAGCATGGTTGCTCTTGCCAGGTAGGTACACAACGTCAAAGCGCCATGGGAGGGTACGCTGCTTGAGTCTGAACAGGCGTGAGTTTGTTATCTCATCTAGTGTGCGGTCGCCGAAGATCTTCACAAGGGACTTGTGGTCGGTGACCACGACGAGGTTGTCACATCCTTGCGTGAAGTATCGCGTCTGCTCCAGGCCCCAGGCCACGGCCAGGGCCTCTCCTTCGATGGCCGCATAGCGTTGCTCCGCCGAGGATAGGAACCGCGAACCGGCGAGGGTGATCCTCCATCCTCCGGGGCAACAGTCAGGTATGCCCGAAGTGCAGCTACAATGTTGTTGGAGCAGGAAGTAGCCAATGCCACGCCTGGACCAGTCAGGGCGGAGGCAGGTGCGCCTCCGCATGTCGTAGATCTCCACGCCCTCACGGATGGCCCCAATTATTGCCTGTTTGGATGTTTGGAAGGCTTCCTCCAATTCAGGGGACCATGAGAATTTGCAGCGTGGGCAGAGGAACGGCTTGAATAGTGCCATAGCGTCGCGCAACTGGGCGTAGTTCGCCACCTGGTTGACCAGGCCAAACCAGCTTCTGATATCCGTCGTGGAGTCCGGGGTGGGGAAGTCCCGGATGGCGTCCAAGTACTTCGGAAGCGGCTCTATGATGGCTTCTGACACCCTGAACCCAGCAAAGCCAGTGACATGGTGCTCCGATGGCACCATGTCACTGGCTCACCGTATGGCACACGTTCAATGACTCCAAGGGATTCGTCCCGAAGGAGGTCGTCGTAGACTTTCTGCTGCCAGTGCAAAGGCACATTAGCCGCGGTGTGGCAGGCCTTCGGCGTGGCTGCTGGGTCCACGTGCATTTCGATAGGGGGCCCCTCCATGTAAGGCAAAGCCTGATGAGGGCAAGTGTTGAATGTGGATGAGGCGTATCTCTCTAGTAGCCAATCTTTCATCCGACCATTGTTCTCCGGTGAGCAGGGGAACGGTAACGCCTGAGGCCGTGGTGGAGGGGCTGTGCGCTTGGGGCATGAGCACTGAGTATCCTGGGGATTACCCTGGTCTGTGCAGCCACTGTCGGCAGACCTCGTAGCATTCACAAACAAGGGCTTGATTGGTATGTCACGTGCGCCAGGGCCATGGTCGTCTCTGGGTCCTCCACTGTTACCTGATGGGAAGTCCGCAGGGAAGAGGCCGAGGTTAAGCAGTGACTCGTAGGAGAGGTACATCGCTCGAACTGAGCTGCTCACGTACACCATCGAGCGGCAGGACGTAACACCACTGTCGCTGGGGGCTGTTGAGAGCCTAGCGAAGAATGCTCCCTCAATGGCTATGGGGGAGCGGTTGGCAGCTGACAGGCTAAGATTAACAGGACGCAGGTCATCACGCGAGAATCCGCAGGCGAGGAACTCCTCAAGAGACCACAGATCAGATTGTGCGCCAGTGTCTGCGATCGCGGATATGCTCACCTCATTGTCCGAGCATCGGTGGTTGATGCTGCCCCGCGGCCCGACTGACCTGTCGACCGAGATGGTGATTAAGACTCGGGGGTGGTCTCTTAGCTTGGCCCGCCTCCATTCCCCCCTGGAGAAAATGTGGTGCGGAGCCTGATGGGTGTGGGACCACCGATAGTGCTGTGTGTCATCCGAGTGCGGCGACGGCCCCCGCAGCGTCGGCCAGGGCGTGCTTTGAGTTGAACCGATTAAATCTGGGAGATCGGCACCGATTCCATGGCAGCCTGCTGACCGTCGTTTGATGGCTGTTGACGCCTCTTCTGTCGGCGGGCCCTATAGCGACACAAATCTGGTGAGGCTTGGTATTCCAACCGCGAGGTCCCTCCGTGAAGACCTTAAAGGTGCTTTTACAGCCCAGGCACGAGGCTTGCCTAGCCCTGTCTGTTGGGGCTGGGGTCGGGACGGGGCCCGTCTGTTGATCTCTCCGTAGGCGCTGGAATGACGACATGGCTGATAGAGTGGACGACGGGAGAGCATTGCGGGCCATTTCCTTGTTTTCAACGACTGCAATTACATCGTTCACTGGTTTTGTCAGAATGTCAGGTATCCCCAGTGTCTCGCGGCGTATGTCTGAGTCGTAAATCCCGTTGATCAGAACATCACGGATGATGTGGTCGGTAAAGTCCACATCCTTGCCACACTCGCATACCGCAACGTAGGCGCATGTCTCCGCCTTCCCTCGCACCCTGGCGGTGAAGGCACGGAATGCTTCATCACGCTCCTGGTGCAACTGAAGCAGCTCGGTGCGCAGGACACATGCTATCTCCAAGTTCAGGCCCAGCGCACTGAAATAACTGGAAAGGGGCGTGGGCAGCCCCGACGCCTGAGCCGGTGCGAAAGACGTCCCAGCGACGGATGAAAACGTTCCATTCCTCTATTGTCACGCCAACATCGACCTTAGGCCGATCCAAGTTTCGGACCATGCGTAGTCGGGATCTGGGCCGGCGGGTTCCGATGGACAAGTCTGTGATTCGTCAACAGCGCAATGGCGAGTGCTTCAGACACATCTCCGGTCTCGAAAGCGCAGCCAGGAGCAGTACATCCAACGACAACCATGACTTCTTCATGAAGAAATACACTCCTCGATGTCAGAGTTTGGATTTAATGACAAAGATGAAGAAGTCCTGCAGCAATCACACACAATAACAATGTAAGCTACAAACGTAATAACAACAGTAATTCCTACATGCACATAAATGCATACACACATAAGCATCTCAAGTATCTAACAATAACAATTGTATTAATCAGGAAAGACTCACATGAATCATGCCAGCAGCTCAACATGCTATGCAATGGGAACGTCTGCAATGCTAGCGAACACAACAAGGTAGACCGCCAACTCAGCCGGTCAGCGGTCTGCAATACAACACTATCCCCTAGTGGCCGGAGGTAAACTCTGCAACCTTTACAAGTTTTTAAAAATAAATATTCAACCTTTCAATACTTATTTCTCAATGTATGAACACCTGTTTGCAGAATCCCATTTACAAGGTTTCAAAACCGGGAAACAATGAAATACACTGTTAGAACAGTGCCAGATTTGAAACTCTGCAAATGCTCTGGTGATATTGTTTGAACTTTGAAAACATGTTGCACTGGAGAGAGTTTTTTTATACTTTGAAAATGTGTTGGAGAAAATGATGAAGAAGATAAAATAGAACACAAAATCATTTTACAGATGTTTGAATTTTTGTTGAGTTTTCAAACCCAGACTTACAAGCCTTTGAAACTTTTTTTTTCAGGTTTGAATTATGGCAGGAAACTGGCTCCATACAATGCAAGTCACGGACGCATGGCGTAGTTTGAAACAAACCTCATTCAGTCGTATTGCTGGACTCATTTTGTAGCCTATACCGCTTATGTTAATATTCCTCTATTTATTTTCAGGCGCCGCAGGATCCTCGACCATGAATGAATGTGTGTGTGTAAATAATAATTATATTCGTTAGAATAAGTAGGGTTAATTGGGTTTGGGTTGTTCGTGTTCGGTTATCACGTTGTGTTGTTCATTATTGTCGCCACCGTTGTTGTGTCATGTTTGTTTGTTGGGTGCTCTATGTGAGAGGATTTTAATAAAAGTAGTCTGCGTCGAGGGGTGTACGGGGCGCAGAACTACAGTTAAATAAAGCCTGAGCGTTTCTTGGCCGCCGCTACAATATGTTTGACAACAATAGCCTATGTTCTGTGTATTCATATATTCATTGGAGCCTTGAAGGAGATTCAGTAGCCTTAAAATAATAATTTAATTGTAGTCATATCATGATGTCCTTTAAATAAATCAGTGAGTGAAGAACCAACATCGACCAAAATTCTACCATAATCACTAGTTGAATAAAGGTTAAAAAGGGATTGACGCACCGTCGTCGGGGGGCCTGCCCGTAATTCCGACACCTCATTGTTCCGACGTCTCAATGGTCCAAAATATTTCCCATTAGATCGACATACCACTATGCCGACGGTTCAATGTTCCGAAAACGGAACCCATTGGTCCGAAGGTTTGTCCGACTTTTCAAAAAGGAGGCGCATTAGGCCGACGGTTCAATATGCCGAATAGGCCTACATAAAGAGTTTTATACCTCGCTCGCGCTCTCTCTCGCTCTCTCTCACTCTCTCCCACCCTCTCTCCAAAAAACAACCTAGGCATATCACGTTCACGATGATTATTGGAGAGCAAAGTGACAACGCTTCACTTAATTTCGACACAGTGTTTCAGCCCCATGGACGGAGAGCGTAGGTCTAATTCTCAACACGGGCACGCACACACACACACACACACACACTCACTCACACACACTTGACTAAGTACACGGAATGAGGTATAAGTTTGACTAAATCAATACCAGTGAAATTATTTAGGCTAAAAGCCCACTGTAAACACAGTAAACAACACATATAGGCCCTAAAGCTACTAAAGATAAAAATAGTATTTGTTTTTCACTCACCGTTTGACTTCTTTACGGGAAAAGTATTGGTCCTTGTAGGCCTATAACGTGCGCTTCATAAATTCACCTCTTGTGACCGTTCAAGCCCACAGCAACAGTCTGGCTTGGTGAAGTGCACTGCTGGAACTTAAAAGACGATGCACTGCCTACATCGTCTTTTATTTTTGGTTTCATAATCACACATGTGGAATTGCGCCTTGGCCTATTCGGCATATTGAACCGTCGGCCCAATACCCCTCCTTTTTTAAAAGTCGGACAAACGGACCTTCGGGTTCCGTTTGGGTTCCGTTTTCGGAACATTGAACCGTCGGCATAGTGGCATGTCGATCTAATGGGAAATATTTCGGACCATTGAGACGTCGGAACAATGAGGCGTCGGAATTACGGCATGGCACCGTCGTCGGTCGCCTTCCATTCAACGTTGAATCGACCTGGAACAGTATGAGCAAACTGCCGTTCAATCGACCAAAATTCGACCATAATCACTAGTTGAATAAAGGTTGAAAAGGGGTCGACGCGCCGTTGTCGGTCACCTTCCATTCAACGTTGAATCGACCAGGAACAGTATGAGCAAACTGCCGTTGAATCGACCAAAATTCGACCATAATCACTAGTTGAACAAAGGTTGAAAAGGGATCGATGCACCGTCGTCGTTCGCCTCCCATTCAACGTTGAATCGACGATGGACATTATGAGCAAACTCATGTTGAATCGACGCCCGGTCTCAACGCTGATTCAACATGTTTTGGTTGAAAATGCAGAGGTTGATTCACCGTTGATTCAACGCTCTTTTGCTGTCTGGGAAAGGAACGTAGAGAGATGACGTTGTTGCACAGACATGATAGCGACAACATGTGTTTGTGTTTTTTCGCGATAGGTGTCCTAAACTGTCCTCAACATACTAAGCCTGTGATGTATTGCACTTGTTTTTATGAATCCGATTGGGTGGTAAATCGAATATCCGGCGAATATCACACCGGAGGCTAACTTGCACCTGTCGAGGCGCCATGCTCCGGTAGAGCTGCTCTTTAGCATCGCGCTAACCGGGGCTAACAGAGCCTGACTCTTCCCGTCCTATTAACGGTACTTATGGGAGAGAGCCCGATTAAATCTGTATATTTTAATAAGTTGGGTGTTATAGGTTTTAAACAATATGTCCCGAGTTGTTTGAATGACAGAAGTTCCGCTAGCTCGATGCTAAAGTGCTAACCGGAGCTAACAGCCTGTCCCCTCCCATCCTATTAACCGTATTTATGGCTATGCCTTTTTCTCTTTTTAATATGACCAATCACAATGGCCAAAGGACCAGCATCCTTTCTTAACTGATAAACAAAATAATCTTTGAGTTCTACATGTTCTAGAAATGTTCATTAATTGACAGTCCTAATGTTTATTTTCTTGTCTTCTGATTCTTTATTACAGTTTTGAAGGGGAGATTTGGAGGTACCTGGTCAGGCCTTGGTCAGCCTACAAATCCCAGATGTGGAGACTGCAGGGATACCTCACAGAGAGGACACTAAAGAGCCATCTCTCATTCATCGAGTGGACTCATTGGTTTGCAAATGACCACAATGATGCTCCCATAGCCAGATTGCTGCATGGCATTCGCCACTTATTCAAATTGTAGAGGTAAAAGCAGTCTTCATTGTGGTGTTACGTATTTTAAGAATCTAAGCTACCCACACATAGACCTAATGAAGCAGGACCAAACATATAAGCCGTAAATACCATACATAGCCACAAGGGGAGCAAGACCTTACTGAAGGCTGCAATAAATACTTATATTATAAATACTAAGGCAGCATCACAGACCAGGCGAGAAAAATACTGAAGGTTATCTCACATCGGCTCCCCCCACTACTTCCGGACCGCGCTGATCAGACCATAACAGCCTACTGACCCACATTGTCCTCAGAAACTCCCGGTAGCGATTGGACAGGGTTAGGTCTATTGATCAGCTAGGAGTCGCTCAGCACGTGTTTAGAATACATCTTCAATCTCTCTTTGCTTCAGAGTATCAGTTTACCATACCGAAAATACTTTATACAAATAAAGTCTCTTTAAAGCTATTCCTTTGTATTCTAATACTTTCCCTGAAGAATATGCAATAGATGGTGACCACCGACGTTTGGAAGAAAGTCCCGAGAAATCCTGGCGGGCGCGACGCTAAAACAACTTCAACAGGCCACACACGTCTGAGGTAAGTAGAACTCATTGTCTTAAAGATTTAATCTGAAATAGGATTGGTTATAAGAACAATTAGGTGTAAGTTTGTTTTAGCCACCGTCCGATCATACTGCTCCAGAGGCCTAGCATAACAACACGTGTAGATCAACGGTTGCAAGGAACACTGAAGGCCCAACCTCCCCCTTTCTTCACACTTGAGTTGTTTTTAGTACTCGTCGTTAACGATCATTCTTGGTACTGGTTGAGAGGTGAAGCCCTCCACTATCGGTCTCTGTATCGATCGGGCCAAAATAGTATATTAACGAGAGTTATCTTTCACTTCTCCGCTGAGGCCGGCACGATCTGTGTTCCTAAGCAGTAGCACCATAGCGGACGTTCGGAGTGCATACTATCTTATCTGCCGATCCGCTAAATGCCACCCTAGACTGCATGCTCGGTCATTTTACATTCAAGTCTGTTGGTATTTTGTTATTAAAGACGATGAATTATTAAGGTAAAAGACCCTCCAGTCTCCCTACACACGTGTACCCCCCTCCCCCCCCACACCCTTTGTCCCAGTCTTCCAGGTCCGGTAGTCAGACCCCCCCCCCCCCCCCCCCATCCTTTTGTCCCAAGTCCGATCGTCAGATCCCCCCCCCTCCCCACCCTTTGTCCCTGCAAACATTCTCTTCCCCTACCCTTCCTCATTCATATTGCTTAGAGAAGGCAACTCGCCTCTCTATTGTTAGTTAAATTGAAATTCTTGTCTTATTGTTATTTCTTCCCCTTGCCCCCTCAAACCCTCACACCTAGCCATGTGTTGGAACCAGGATGTAAATTTAGCCTTTGCAACCTGTGTTTGTGTGCATTGATCTTAATATTCTCTCTCTCTCTCTCTTCAGGAAATAGCAGTATATGCAGTAACGAATGCCTAACACTCAGACATTATGTTTTTCAGGTTGCTAAGCCCTTCTGTCTATTCAACATGCGTTTTGTGTATCAAAACAGGAGTGCAATAGACACGGGTTGTGTCATGCACATTGATTAGGGAACCAGGATGGTTCAAATAGACACGGGGTTCAACTGCTATAATAATATGTTTAATAAATGATGCACATGGTTTTAACCGGTGCACAAGGCGGGAGTTAGCTCAACTGCTGTAGTTCAATTACAATAACATTTGTTTCAACCGATAACTTCTGAATTTTTCTTTTAGGTTCAGTTTTTGTTTTGTTTATAGAATATCACCATATATTTAATACCAAGATGTGCATAATTGTTGTAAGTTTGGATGACTCTTTATTCTACCTAGTTTAGACGGTTTTGATTGACCTAGCTCAAGATTCACCAGGTGTCAGACGTAGGATTGTGACACTTCCTGGGAGCCCCCGAGCCACACGTCGACTGCACCAGGTGTCAAGACGTAGGATTGTTGCACTCCTTGAGGAGCCTCCGAGCCACGCGTTAATCGACTAATCGTTCCTGCAGAGTTCTGAGGTGGTAACGGTGGAGCTCAATGGGAGGCTCCGGGAGAGTACAATCGCGGGCTCACACGGGGAGTGGTGGCGGTGGGGCTCATGGGGAGGCCCCGGGAGAGTTGTCATTCGCGGGCTCACACGGGGAGAAATCGGGTGGGTCAGTAAGTCAGAAGGTTGAATTAATGTATCGATTTGATGTTGACCAACAAAAAACTAGATAATTATAATAATAAATACTGTTCATGTAATGGTATAGTTAGGTCTGGGACCTGCGTAGCTAAAAAAACTGTTTTGGAAATAGTAATGAACGTGTCCGGGACATGTATAGCTATAAAATAAGTAAAGATAAAACTGGGTTTTACTTTACTTCACTTTGCTAAGACATATTCACGTTTGATGTGGTATGCAGAAAGTGGCGCAATAGGATGTTGTGCAGAGAATAAGGCGTATTCACGTTTGATGTGGTATGCGATGTACATAGGAGTGAATCAAAGTGTGGACAACATCAAATGCGAGCAATAGGTAGAATAAATGAAGATTAGGTCATCCAATATACATAGTTAGTGTAGGACAATCAGGTAGTATGATGAAGGTAACTGTTATTATGAGATACGGTTAACACAGAAGTGATATTGAACATGCACATTTTAACATTGTTATTTCCCTTTTACATCTTTTTGGTTATAGGAACTTGGTTGCACTACGGTGTTGGTAGCTTTGGTTGTCATTCAATGCGCATGGCTGAAGCAATGCGCAAGGAGGGATGTAGTGTGCAATTAAATCAAAGTAGATACTGTAAAACAATTAAAATTAGAATTCATGGAAATATGTTTTTGAACAACAACTAAATGCAGACACACCCGGAGCCTACAAACTACCACCGCCGAGCAAGGACTAACAGTCACATGAGGAAATCAAATGACGCTCCGGATGGGTTGGTGACCAGGGCGCTGGCATAATTACAATCCCTCAGGTTAGAATTGGCAGAGAACTCCGGCATTAATGACCCTTTCACAGGATGGATGGAGAATATGTTTGGGAGGTGGAAAGGCAGAATCCAGTAAGAGCCCGTCGCGGGAATAAATGCAGAGACCGTGTTAATTGTCACCGGCTGCCGTTGTATTCCCTGCGCACGAGGGCTACTGCATCTGCTGATCACCACAGCAGTGGGCGCTACAGAAGTGCCAAGTGCCATTCAGGCTTACATTACCTGAGGGGCCCGACCCTATCCAGCTGTAATATCTAGAACAGTCAACACCTATACTATTCTAGTAGAATCGCCTGTATATAAGATAATCAATATCCCGGATTTACTTAAATAACAAATTTTAAAACAACCACCAAGACGAGTTGTGTTTGTTATTATATAGTATTGTTTGGTTGCGAGTGCAACCCGTTATTTCTGAATCGCTGCATTGATAATGGTACTGTTGATCTTCCTTGAGACGGTTGTTTTACAGGCCACCTGTTACTGACACGACGACGACGGAGAACTTGCCATAACACTGTCATGTGTTTTATCAAAACACCATCAGTAACATTTAAATTGAGTTGATGTGGACGGCTCTTTTTGTCAGATTTTTTCAGTGTTAAGTCCCTATTTTTGAGATATGCATTGTTACAAAGATAAGCCTTTGATTTTGTTTAATTTTAATATGCCTTTCATCAACAGTGGTTTGGGGGTTTATAACAACAATTAAAGTACTTAACTACTGGTGAACGACGTTGCAGAACATATAGGGCCGATTGCTCTGTCGCTAGCTTAGCCACTTTTTAGAGTTTAACACGGGTTTAAACTCGTCGGTGACGCAAGAAGTCACGTGACGTCTTAAACTCCATTGCTGTGTCATATGTACTTGTGGTTTAACCTGCAGCTGCGTTTTACCTTGATCTCAATTGCTGTGTCTTCAGAGAAATTCACATCAGACACTAGAGGGCATTTTTTTGTGCGTGTTAGTCTAATCTCGCAACTGGCGTGGTTTTAGAGGAGACTAAACCAGTTTGCAGGATGAAACAAGGCTCCATCATGACCAACACACACACAGAATTAGTTTAATGAATAATAGGTACGATACATTTACACTTATTACACCGGGTAGGCCTTCAGTACAATACAGGCTACAATATAGGAGTTGCTTAAAGTGCCCAACTAAAACTCTACAAAGAACAGATTATTTGTATGTAAAAAAAATAAATGAACGCACAGAGGATCGTACCATTCAACGAAACATAAAAAGGTCGATGCTTAACTAAAATGGTCCTAACTCTCCTTCTCCGAGAATTGAAAGGCGTGACATTACCCTAATTACTCACATAGGCCTATTAGTTCGTCTTCAATTAATTAAGTAATCACGTTTGCATACACACACCAAGAGAAAACAATGACAAGTAATTGATTGACGTAGGTGAGGGCAGATTCCAGACTCAGATTTCCACAAAAAGTAGCCTAGACTATTTCATAATCTATGTCAACATTATTAGCGTTTTTATTATATTAAAGTTCATTTTACATTCCCATTAAGTTTTTGTTGGTAATTATAGCACAAAATGCATCCACCATGAAGTAAAGACTGCATCTGCTCTGGGGTATACTAGAAATCAGAGTAGGCCTACTTCCGGTTTCCAAGCAGTTTAAACCGAGTCAGCTAGGAATCAGCTGATCCTGTACGAGTCGTTACACAGCAATCGCGTTCAACCTTGTGCGCAGCTGCGTGTTAAACTCCAAAACCTCAGTTTTAAGGAGTACGGTTTTAAAGCGCAGCACAGCTAGCGCAATGCTAACTGACAATCGGCCCATATGGTACAAGTTTGTGTTGACTGTATGGAAAAGGGAATCATGTATTACAAATGATATGGTAAGAACCTGGTAATACCATGGAAATAAAAAAGGCTTCCTTTTACAGTAGGCTACAGTTTCAGCTTACTTACTGGGTCAATTGTTGTGTTTTACTTGGTAACGTCGCAGAACGTGCATGGTACAAGTTTGTGTTGACTGCATGGAAAAGGGAATAATGTATTACAAATGATATGGTAAGAACCTGGTAATACCATGGAAATAAACGAGGCTTCCTTTTACAGTACAGTTTCAGCTTACTTACTAGGTAAATTGTCGTGATTTACTTGGTAACGTCGCAGAACGTACATGGTACAAGGTTTTGTTGACTGCATGGACAATGGAATGCATCTATTATAAATTATATGGTAAGAACATGGTAATACCATGGAAACAAACTGCTTCATACCCAGTATTTAAGAAAATGTACCATGACACTAGAGGAAAACTGTTCCTGCGGAGGTTGTTACCAGGTCAGTAATTCCATAGTGGTAAATCGAATAAACCCTTTCTAAATGGGTGTAGCTATGAATAATAACTAAAAAAAGTAATTTATTGGAAAGTACTATGCTAATTTCTTGATAGTACATCACTAAACTTGGGCTGTTACCAACATAAACCTTGGAAAACTACTGTTAAGCTTAGATGGAGCGGTGACTCCTCTTCTCTTGCGTGGTGAAGAATAAGCAGATCGATAGGTTCTCTTTAGCCTTTGGCGTATTTATTCTCTAGAATACATGACTGACTACTGTCCAGTCAGATCCAACAACAACAACAGAACAACGGGGACAGTTGACCCAAGGGTTGCTTCACAAAAACGTAGTGACGTCATCACGTTATCCCTTCAAAGTAAGGGCGTAATCTTATATTAACACTTGACACATACTGTATATAAACACTTAACACCCCCACTCGCACACGGTTTCCCTCTTTGGCTTAACACACAAATATACTCTGCACTTTTAAGAGCCAAACATATCCTGAGCAAACTTCTTTAGCTTTAACTTAGTGGCTGGCTTTGTCAACACATCGGCAATCATTTGCTCAGTAGGGCAGTATTCCAAAGTTACCCTTCCATTATTTACAGTTTCCCTGATGAAGTGGTACTTAATATCTATGTGCTTGCACCTTTGCCTGCTTACTGGGTTTCTGGCTAATGCAATAGTACCCTGGTTGTCTTCGTACACCTTTGTTTGTGTATATTTGTATTTGTCCATGCCTTCTAGTAGCTGTAGATACATTCCTGTAAGGCTGATGCTAAAGACATGTACTCTGCCTCGCAAGTAGATAATGCTACTGTTGGTCGTTTTCTGCTTTTCCATGAGATGAGAAAGCTTCCCTCACTCAAACTGGCACAATATCCTGTCATACTATGCCTATCTGTTACGTCTGAGGCCCAGTCAGCATCACAGTATGTTTCTAATGCTGCTATCCATTTGGATTTACGAAGTGGTAAAGTCGCAAATCTCCCAGCTTTCTTGCGGCATTTCACTGAGGCACGCCCCCTTTTGGTCGTAGTATCTCGTCGCTTTCAAAGTAGAGCGAGCAGAGCTGTACAACTCGCAAAGAAGATGGCTGCGCCCATAGTTAATGGGGGATGAGATGTATTTTCTTTCTATTTGTACCACGTTGGTGGTTTTAATGTCGTTTTTAAAACCTCTTACACACTTGATTTCATTGCTGCTTTAATCCGGTCACCAATATATGCATTGCACGGTCTTGCTTTGCGTGCAATCCAATGTAAAGTTTTGTTTTGAAGCTGGTTTGCTAAAGAGGCTATGTTGCTAATGATGACTAGCCTGCTACTACTCCCCCTCGTGGCTCGACAGAAACACAAATGGCAAACTGGAAGGCTGGCGCAAGGGAAATACGTCACGTTCTCGTCGTTCGTACCAGCGTACCATCCAAATGGATAGCAGCATAAGCAGCAGAATTGTTTCCCAATTAAGCGTAATTTAGAAATGGAGTTGTAGTATTATGGTTTCATGAAAGCAAGGACAGCACTCGGTTGCTTTCGAAACTTTGAATCGCCAACAAAGGACGTTTCGGGCCGCGCGCCCTTCAGCGTGTAATGGCTTCTTCACGGCCATTACATGCTGAAAAAGGGAAACGTCCGTTGTTGGCGATTAAAAGTATTGAATGCAAGAGTGCTGTCCTTTCTTTCAGGAAATAATATTACGATACGTTGGATTCAGCACACAGTTAAGTTATATAAAGAAGTCTAGTTAGTGTGAGCGCGTTACTTAATATATTAGATATTTTTTCTTGCCCTTGTGGAGGCTTGGGTGAAGGGGGTCATTAATATTTGGTTTTATTTAGTATTATGGTACAATATGTAGATGGACCGACATGTCCACGGGTCGATTTCCCGTAGTCAATTTATAATTTTAATGATTTGGATTTCCCCGCGACGGTTTCGCGGGATTTAGCTGCTAGTCAGGGACCCAGCGCGTGACCGTGACAACGTTATTTCTTGGGAAATGGGACTATAACGAATATAATGGATGACATACATAGTATTATTGGTATAAAAATTCCATTACTTGTAGTACAGCAAACGAACAATTTTGTAAACAAGAAATCGTTAGTATTTTATCAATGTCCTTCTAGAACCTGTCATGAACTTTGATAATCAAATCAAACGATGTCTCGAGCGCAATAGATGTCTCTGATATAACGGACATTTAGCTGCTATTCTTTGGCAAGTTGACATTTTAAGTTGGCCATGTGAGCAATGTTTCTTAATGTTACTCATATATGAACGTAGCCTAATATAAACATAGACTACGTTAATGTGAAGTAAATATACACAGCTGTGATAACCGCAATAACTTATCCTGGCATAGCAGTAGCCATAAGCAATTTGGCACAGAGTTTAGCTGAATGTCATTGATGATAAAGCTAACGTTAGTTAGTATATCTAGTTAGTCATCTATGAACGAATATGGTCTAACTAAAGTTGCTAACAGACCGACAGTCAAACACGATCGCTATTCGTGTTAGTCTACTTACCAAGAGTTGTATATAATAAGAAATAATTATTAGCTTATTGCTGTAAATGTCAGTACGACCGCAACTACCTCAACGGAAGATTAGCATCTTCCCTGGGGAGGCTTGTGCGCCTGGTTCAGGAGCAGTGTATTGCTCGAGCAGTCAACTGCTCTTGAACCTGGCGCTCGAGGCTCCCCAGAAACTGGAACGTCAAGGTTCATGTTTGTTTTACCTTATTTGTGTATTTTGCTTTGGTGCCATTTTGATGTTTTTGCCAGGATCAATTCATGTACCCGTCATTTCAAGGTTATTTTCCCTCACAAGAGCTAGAACTTGTTTGGGCAATTTAGTTGTGCAGTACATTATACATTGTAAAAAGCCTGTTGTAAGAGAGAAAAGAAAAGACATGATTATGTGTACTGTGATCAAGACACCCAAGTGGTTTGACATATTTGGTGTAACTGATGTTTTTCTTTTGCTCTTGCAACTTTCCCTTTTAAGGTGCGAACACACCAAGCGCGTACCTCGCGTACCATGTACGCGCGTAACGCAGCTAAAATGTTGCTTGACCATTTTGTGTCAAAAATGGTCAGATACGCGCGTACGCATACGCGCGTAGATGAGACCGCCCAAAACTCCCCCCCCCCCCAGCCTGTGGCTGCGCTGGATTTAGGAGTCCGAGGAAGGAAACCCAAACGCCGCCGTGTTTGGGTGGATGATAGAGCTTGGATCGGGTTAGATTAAATAATCTCGGATATAAATAACAATAATCGGGTTAAATAACTTCACATGGTGTGTCTGGTGTGTTTCCAGCATTCGTAGTGTTGATCAGCAGAGAAATAGTCCGCCAAGACGTTGAGGTTGCTTAGCAATCAGAGACTCTGTCCATGCAAGTGAACGGAGCGTTCACTCTTCGTCATAACTATCAAACCAAACATCCTTCACATTCACCGAGCGAACATTATGAAAGTAAAATGCACATTTCTCGCTAGAAATGTTTCCATAAACGCATTTAATGGCGTAACTATGTTACTATTTCCACCCAGAATAAAGAAAAATGTCGGCCGCATGCTTCTGTGCAAGCGACACTACTCTCTGCCAGTGACGTCGGGACAAGCTCCACGCTGATTGGCTATTGCGGCTAAGTATCACGCGTATGAGCGTAAAAAGTTCAATTTTTTGAACTCCTCGCGTACGCGCGTATATATACGCGCCTCATACGCCCCTAACGCGAGTAAAATGTTGCTTATACGCATGTAACGCATGTACGCGCCTCATACGCGCGTAAACCAATGCTTCCCTATGGAAAAATTGCCGATTTTATACGCGTGGTACGCGAGTAACGCTTTTGGTGTGTCCGCACCTAGTCTCTGAAGCAGTGTCTCACACTCGAGTCCTGACCGAGGGCCTTGAAACTGGATTGCCTGTTCAAAACATCTCCAGGACAACAAGGTTATTTTGTGTTGACGTGTATTGAATTCTTAAGGGCAAAGGTTACTCTTAACAGGCACATTCTGTCGAAACTCCATATGTGCGGTCGCGCGCTTGCGCTCTTGTCGTAAAAAACGGAGGGTTTCATTCAGGTCTACAGAAAAATAAATGGCAGTTGTATTCACATCCCAGCGTAGTGTCAGTATAATGATTATCTAAAATAACTTGGCAAAATACAGTGGATTCCCTAGATAAGCCGCCCAAAAAGAGTTTTACTAAATAGCGCTGGTTAGTGGTTAGCATTAGGCTAACGGCCTACTGTCGCTAATATGCTACAAAGCTAAATATGATAGGGTGACCAGACGTCCTCTTTTTCCCGGACATGTCCTCTTTTCGAGACCTAAAAAATGCGTCCGGCAGGGATTCCAAAAACGTCCGGTATTTAGCCTCGTCGCAAAAAAAAAATATATATATATATTATTGTTATTATTATCTTTTTATTTTTTTTTGCCTCGTCGCATATTTGTGTTTCTGGGTCTTTCACATAACCTACTAGTTATTACCATTGTATATGTCTATGGTTATTACGGCCTTCCAAGTTCTGGAAATGGTATCTCCCTTACGTTCCATCTTCTTGCGCGAGCTGACTGTAGAGAGAGTCTGTCATTGGGCGACCGATCTCATGTGCTCGTTGAGAAGGTGCCGTGTATAGACGGAATGAAACCCCCACTGAAGTTCGTAGGCTCACGATACAAACACCCCCCCCCCCCCCCCCCCCCCCGCGACGAAGTGTCCTCTTTTTCACAAACTCAAATCTGGTCACCCTAAAATATGATAACTTCAAAAATACGAATCACACACATTTCACCTCAGTGAAAAGTGTATAAGCACACAATAAGCATGTGAGTATTTTTATCTAACCACAACTTACCTTAAAATTATCACAGGATTGAACTTCCCCAACTCCTATCGTGAGCAGCATAACCGGATTTATCCTTGTACGTAAAGAGTTAACAGGTCCGTCACTTTGCGGTCCCACGGGAAACAACTGCTTGTCGAAGGTTCCTAGGTCCGTAGCGAATATGCACTAACCGGCATTGGGGGAATGCAGATGCTATCTCGGCTGGTTGACTGACTAAAACAGTTTGTTGCATATTTGTGACACCAGGCGTTAAGGGGTTAATTAATTAAGGGCGCCTCCAGAGGGCGCCCCAACACATTGGATCGGCCCTCCGCTTTGGGGCCGCATTATCATCTAGAACGTGTATTAACTTTTGATAGTCTAACGTGGTCCATTATCCCTTACTTGTTGCAAGACACAGTTAGTCTACACATACATCTATACATAAGATTTCTGAGAACAGCAGGACAAGTTGGCACATCAACATTCACAAACTGAAGGCTTGCGCTACTCCATCTAGGCACTTTGAGTTGTAGCCTCATACCATAATTGAATGCTGCTTCTTTTGTAGCAAGAAGCAGCAAGTGTTATTTTCACAGAAGATGAACACATACCAAATTTTCTGATAAGCATATTAGCTTGTGCATACATCATACGATACTGCCTGCAAATTTCACGGTCATTAGACTGGTCGTCAGTTATGTTATGTTATACGTTTTTAGCCTCATTACATATGTTAAGGACTGTGCCAGGAAAGGAGAAATCAGTAGTTATCAGTTTCTTATCTGCCTTACTTCATGAGCATCAGCTGTATGTGGCCTTAGTGCCTAGATTTTATATGACAACCGCCACTGTTGTTTGGACAGATAAATCTAAGTGTTATGATTTCTCTCATTCATTTCTTACGTTTGCATTTGTGTCTTGCAGAAGATGAAGGAGAATGCGTGCAGTGGGCTGAATGGAGAATTTGTGAATTGTTGGGCAAAATAACCTGCTGAGTACATCACATGTACATTACAAATATAGCTAACTCCTACCCTAGCCTGATGAGCACATCACATGGCAGGCACATTACAATATAGTCAACTCTTGCTCTAACCCAACGAACACATAACACAAACATGATAATATAGTCAGGTCAAGGCCGGAGCCGAAGGCCCCATTTCCCAACCAGGCAAATGGTGGACACTCAGACAATGCACCAGTCATCCTCAAGAACGGGAGAGCCACATTCATTTATCACACAGGAGAACCTTCGAGGGGCTCTCCCCCGTTAGGAGGAACACAAGAGATACACATGCATATACCAGGGCCTGAGAGCCACATTAATTTATCACACAGGAGACACTTCGAGGGGCTCTCCCCCGTTAGGAGGAACACAAGAGATACACATGCATATACCAGGGCCTGAGAGCCAAGGTCAAGCAAAAACACACAGAACCACACACACCTCAAACGCACACACCTCATCGAGAGGAGGATACAGCATAAGACTGTATCACACAGGGACTCTTCATCTTCTTCTGAAGCAGACCTTCCACGGAGGCGAAGCTCTGGACGAACCATCAGCGCTGATTAGGGACTTAGACATATTCGATCTCTCACGCTTTATGACTGTATAACCGTTGCCACTTTACTTAATAAATCCAAGGTCCTCGTGCCGACAGACTTTATTACCTCTCCGTCTCATTTCATCTGGTCCAGTAACTAGACAGACCGTTTTTCCCCTCAGAATCAAAGGCAACACCATCAAATGCATTATGAAATTAAGCACTATCAGGTTGTCAAGGCTGTAGCTCAGCGGGCACATGGTCCTGGATACCTGATTTTTTTTTTTTTTAACTATTTATATATGGAATCTGAATGCACTCTCCAAGAAATGCTGCAGTTCTTTGTGCCACAAGAGGCCTAGAAGCTCTACTACAAGAAGTTGAGGCAGAAGATGAAGATTATTACAAATTATCCAAGTCAGTTCCGACCAACTAATTTGATTGGACAAGAGGCATTCCAGTGCTGATATAGAGTATAACCACTGGGTCTTTTAACTATACACGTATCGCTCCGCTTTACGGGTGTTCTCATAACCGTTAATGTTATTAACAATCTTTTTGTAGCTTAGATTGCAGCTAACTTCGCACAGCAAATATGAACATGTTTCCAGGAATAACATTGGAGTTGAATTAAGAATGGTCGCCAGAAGAGGACCAAGGGAACCTAATGCTAATGTGTTTATGTGTTGCTTGGCAACAGTTCAGTCCAGTTGCGGATCTATTTGTGTTGGCGGAGCCAAATAAATCATTAATGAACCAAAGAAATCTGATCCTAATATGTTGTTAATTATTATTGTTAACTAATGATTGGTGCTTGTAGAACTGTTGTATAAAAGCAAAATCACTCAGGAGGGAGTGCTGTTGTACTACGGCTGGGATTCGGTCGTAGGTATGAGGCCGTTGGCCGAGTGCCGAAGAGAATCACAGCCATGCTGATATTCAGTACAACAGCACTCCCTCTCGTGTGATATTGCTTAATTATTCTGTTCCAAAATTCCATAAAAAGTTTGATTACTAAGAAATATTGATGTATCATTACTTTTGTCAGTTTCAAGTTTTTGTTTTAACACAGGGGTACCAACAATGTGTATGATGTATGACTACCTGAAAGCATTTGTCGATGACCTCACCCAGCTGCTGAGAGAACCTTCGGAGGTAAACCTCTAAAGGTGTGCTCCTTTATAAGCAATGCTCCAGCATGTGCTTTTCTCCAAAACAGTGTGCTATCCTCTGGTTCAGTCTTTATCATCTACAGTTGATTTAGGTACAAAAAATCCCATTTCACATATCCCATTGATTAAATGCACCGGTAACCCTTCCTTTTACAGTCCCCTAATTACTAGGTATTTACCCGGTACATGCATGGTAAATCATAGTGTATTACTGGGTAATTACCACTCAGTGTTTCCCATACATAGACCATTGTGTGGCGCGGCGCCACAGAATCAACATCGAACGCCACGAATTGATTGTGTCATTTTTATTTTTAATTTTTTTTTTTTTTTATAATATATATATATATATTTTTTTAAACGCGATTTGGAAATCTAAAAATCGTTCCGTCCATTCATCTCTGCATAGCACTACGGAGTGATAATAACAAAGACGTGAATCAGGCAATAAATCCAATTTCCTTGACAGCGGTAAAGTTCGGTGTGCATTAAAGTACAGACGGAGTGGACCAATTGCGAACTACTGCAGCTGCTCCAAGTTAAACCCCAAACTAATCGGAATAAGTGTTTATAGCGGACTACACCACCTCTCATATTCCGCATAGAATTCTATTCCGAACCGATTGAGGCGTATATATATGATACTTTTCTATTCCGATTGAGCTGTTCTTCCACATCTATGCGGATCAGATGTGTCCGCATGTAAACGCAGAGTTACATGCACACTCACTGACGGCCGCGTCGCCGTGCTGTGTCGCTGTGTCGCTGTGTCGACCCCCCACCCCCCCGCGCACCACACATTGGTCCTTGGTCTGTGGGAAACACTGCCACTGGTAATAAGAAGGTAAATACAGAGGTAGTTACCCAGCAAATACATGATAAATCATAGTGTATTACTGGGTAATTACCACTGGTAATAAGAAGGTAAATACAGAGGAATTATCCGGTAAATTATAGTGTATTACTGTGTAATTACCACTGGTAATAAGAAGGTAAATACAGAGGAATTACAGCTGAAGTACTAAGTAAAACCTCCACTTTTACCCATCAACTCAACTAAGTAGCGAGTAGTTGTAACTGTTTTAGGTTGGTAATAACTCAGATATTGTGTACTTCCTAGGAAATTAGGAAACCAATTCTTATAAACACCTATTATCCAAGGTTTATGTTGTTAACAGCCCAAGTTTAATGATGTACTATCTAGAAATTAGCATAGTGCTTTCCAATAAAATACTTTTTCTTAGTTATTATTCGTAGCTGCACCCATTTAGAAAGGGTTTATTCGATTTACCACTATGGAATTACTTACCTGGTAACAACCTCTGCAGGAACAGTTTTCCCCTAGTGTTATGGTACATCTTTTTAAATACTGGGTACAAAGCCGTTTGTTTCCATGGTATTACCATATAATTTATAATAGATACATTCCATTATCCATGCAGTCAAGACAAACTTGTACCATGTACGTTCTGCGACATTACCAAGTAAAACACACCAATTTACCCAATAATTAAGCTGAAACTGTACTGTAAAAGGAAGCCTCGTTTATTTCCATGGTATTACCAGGTTCTTACCATATAATTTGTAATACATTATTCCCTCTTCCATGCAGTCAAGACAAACTTGTACCATGTACGTTCTGCGACGTTACCAAGTAAAACACGACAATTTACCCAGTAATTAAGCTGAAACTGTACTGTAAAAGGAAGCCTCGTTTGTTTCCATGGTATTACCAGGTTCTTACCATATAATTTGTAATACATTATTCCCTTTTCCATGCAGTCAACACAAACTTGTACCATGTACGTTCTGCGACGTTACCAAGTAAAACACGACAATTTACCCAGTAATTAAGCTGAAACTGTACTTTAAAAGGAAGCCTCGTTTGTTTCCATGGTATTACCAGGTTCTTACCATATAATTTGTAATACATTATTCCCTTTTCCATGCAGTCAACACAAACTTGTACCATGTACGTTCTGCGACGTTACCAAGTAAAACACGACAATTTACCCAGTAATTAAGCTGAAACTGTACTGTAAAAGGAAGCCTCGTTTATTTCCATGGTATTACCAGGTTCTTACCATATAATTTGTAATACATTATTCCCTTTTCCATGCAGTCAACACAAACTTGTACCATGTACGTTCTGCGACGTTACCAAGTAAAACACGACAATTTACCCAGTAAGTAAGCTGAAACTGTACTGTAAAAGGAAGCCTAGTTTGTTTCCATGGTATTACCAGGCTCTTACCATATAAGTTGTAACTGGTTATTCCCTTTTCCATGCAATCAACACAAACCATATATGTTCTGCAACATCGTTCACCAGTAGTTAAGCACTTTAATTGTTGTTATAAAACCCCAAACCACTGTTGATGAAAGGCATATTACAATTGTACAAAATCAAAGGCTTATCTTTCAAACAATGCATATCTCACAAACAGGCACTGAACACTGAAGAAATCGGACAAAAAAAAGAGCCGTCCACATCAACTCAATTTAAATGTTACTGATGGTGTTTTCATAAAACACATGACATTGCTATGGCAAGTGACCACAAGGAAGACTGCTTCAACCTCTTCCATTTGAATAAGCGGTGAATGCCATGCAGCAATCTGCCTATGGGAGTACTTTGTGGTCATTCGCAAACCAATGAGTCCACTCGATGAATGAGAGATGACTCTTTAGTGTCTTCTCTGTGAGGTATCCCTGCAGTCTCCACATCTGAGATTTGAAGGCTGACCAAGACCTGACCAGGTACCTCCAAATCTCCCCTTCCATACTGTAATAAAGAATCAGAGGACAAGAAAATAAACATTAGGACTGTCAATTAATTAACATTTCTAGCCCATGTAGAACTCAAAGATTATTTTGTTTATTAGTTTAAAAAAGGATGCTGGTCCTCTGGCCATTGTGTTTGGTCATATTGAAAAGAGAAAAAGGCATAGCCATAAATACAGTTAATAGGACGGGAGGGGACAGGCTGTTAGCTCCGGTTAGCACTTTAGCATCGAGCTAGCGGAGCTTCTGTCATTCAAATAACTCGGACATGTTGTTTAAAACCTATAACACCCAATTTATTAAAATATCCGGATTTAATCGGGCTCTCTCCCATAAGTACAGTTAATAGGACGGGAAGAGACAGGCTCTGTTAGCCCCGGTTAGCGCGATGCTAAAGAGCAGCTCTACCGGAGCATGCCACTTCAACAGGTGCAAGTTATCCTCCGGTTTGATATTCGCCGGATATTCGGTTTACCACCCAATCGGATTCATCAACATAAGTGCAATACATTACGGGCTTAGTATGTTGAGGACGGTTTAGGACGGCGTATCGCGAAAATCACAAACACATGTTGTCGCCATCGATGTCTGTGCAACAACGTCATTTACGTTCTGGCTGCTACCTGTTTTAGGGACCGTCAACAAGTTACACTCACCGACTGGTGGCAGAGACGTTACCATGGAATTGTTTCTGGAAATAAATCATATAAAATAACATAAAAATCCCTAAAAAATACATTTTGTCACCTGATTGTAGTAGTAGTTGCCAATGGTGGGCTGCTACTTACTGCAGGTAACTTTGCTAATATATTGCATTATTGTTAAACGGGATGCAATTAATAATTTAAAATATAGTTTAGTCGATTTTTGTCGAATATTAAACTATTAACTGCATTATGATTAACTATATTGCAATATATTTGTGTGATTAATTTCCTCAAACAATTCCATGGTAACGTCTCTGCCACCAGTCGGTGAGTGTAACTTGCTGACGGTCCCTAAAACAGGTTGCAGCCAGATCGTAAATGACGTTGTTGCACAGACATCGATGGCGCCAACATGTGTTTGTGATTTTTCGCGATACGGTGTCCTAAACAGTCCTCAACATACTAAGGCCGTAATGTATTGCACTTATGTTGATGAATCCGATTGGGTCGTAAACCGAATATCCAGCGAATATCAAACCGGAGGCTAACTTGCACCTGTTGAGGTGGCATGCTCCTGTAGAGCTGCTCTTTAGCATCGCGCTAACCGGGGCTAACAGAGCCTGTCTCTTCCCGTCCTATTAACTGTACTTATGGGAGAGAGCCCGATTAAATCCGGATATTTTAATAAATTGGGTGTTATAGGTTTTAAACAACATGTCTGAGTTATTTGAATGACAGAAGCTCCGCTAGCTCGATGCTAAAGTGCTAACCGGAGCTAACAGCCTGTCCCCTCCCGTCCTATTAACTGTATTTATGGCTATGCCTTTTTCTCTTTTCAATCTGACCAAACACTGGCCAGAGGATCAGCATCCTTTTTTAACTAATAAACAAAATAATCTTTGAGTTCTAGAAATTTTTATTAATTGACAGTCCTAATGTTTATTTTCTTGTCTTCTGATTCTTTATTACAGTATGGAAGGGGAGATTTGGAGGTACCTGGTCAGGTCTTGGTCAGCCTTCAAATCCCAGATGTGGAGACTGCAGGGATACCTCACAGAGAAGACACTAAAGAGTCATCTCTCATTCATCGAGTGGACTCATTGGTTTGCGAATAACCACTCCGCTCTTTTTTTTGTCCGATTTCTTCAGTGTTCAGTGCCTGTTTGTGAGATATGCATTGTTTGAAAGATAAGCCTTTGATTTTGTTTAATTTTAATATGCCTTTCATCAACAGTGGTTTGGGGTTTTATAACAACACTTAAAGTGCTTAACTACTGGTGAACGATGTTGCAGAACATATATGGTTTGTGTTGATTGCATGGAAAAGGGAATAACCAGTTACAACTTATATGGTAAGAGCCTGGTAATACCATGGAAACAAACTAGGCTTCCTTTTACAGTACAGTTTCAGCTTAATTACTGGGTAAATTGTCGTGTTTTACTTGGTAACGTCCAGTGTTGGGCCTAACGCGTTACAAAAGTAACGCGTTACTGTAATATATTACATTTAGTCCGTAACGGAGTAATATAACGCGTTACTAACTATATTTCGGTAATATTATTATAGTTACTGAGTCCGGTAACGCGTTACAATCATGGACATAATAAAGGATGGACCACGGACTGGAAAGTGGCGCAGGGTAACATACAGGAGCGATTTGCTTCCGCGTTATGGGGCCAAGACACGTGGCCTAGTCCGTGACGTACCGGATGCAGAAATATAGAACGCATGCGTGCCCATCCCCCCACTCCGGTCCAACAACAATATAAAATGATACCGTAATGCACCTGTTCTTTGTCTTTGGATCTTTTGAATAAATGGATCAATACATGATGAATCACAATGATCGCAAGCAGAGGACCGTGAGAGTTATTGAGCAGCAGATGAACCAGTCCAAAAATCGGACACGTTAACGGAGCACTGAACTAGGCCCTCTCGGATGCCATTTTTTTTCACTACGACTCCTTTCAGCTGCACACCCCTCTTCCCCCGCGAGATAAGGGTTAATAAAACGCTTGAGGTGGCGTTTTGAGGACATGGCATGAAGGTAATTATTAGCCTTTGATTGATATCCAGACATTTTTTGCGGAGACACATTCCTGTTCCCCACTTGTATTGGAGTGAACGGAGATATCTACTTCTGGGTCCCATGGTTTGAGGGACCCCTCCACAGCCAGCTTAAACAGCTGCAATACCAGGCTTGGCCGCTGAGCACTGGTGGATTGCGGAAGTATGCAGTGTTCCTGGGGGCTTGGTTACACATAGGTTACAATCTGAGCCACACAGACTCCAGCCCTTGTTTGGCTGTATATTTTGTCTATTAAGACTGTTGTTTGGTCCTAACCAAAACATTAATAGGCTCTAAGCATAAGTTCCTTGTAAAGTCTCTGTGGGACTGAAATGTTGAATGTGTTTCATTATTTATGCTGTTCTCATGCTCTTTTTTTATTACTGCTATTTCAGGGCAGGATATATGCTCAGGTTCTAAAATACTTGATTACAAAACATGCCCTGTCTGGTGGCTGTTAGACGTCATTCTTGAAGTGCACTTTTATTTTATTATTGAAATAGTATAAACTATTAACATGTTTGATTTCATGGAAATGCAACTTTTTTTGTTAAATGTTTGTGTGGCTGCACTTTAACTAAGGAGCTAATAAATGAGGCATAGAAAAAGAGTTTGTGTCATGTCGTGTAAAGGTTTTGGTTGTTTAATTATTCTGTATCAGAACATTATTGTAATTCAGCTATTCATGGTACACACTACATGCAGATGCAATATAGACCTCATTAGACTTTAATGTTTGCCCCCCCCCCCCCCTCCGCCTTGTCCTGAATGTTTATTTTGGTGTAAGTAATAAGTTACTTATTACTCTACACAGAAGGTAATATTGTAAAGAAACTTATTACTTTCAAATGCAAGTAACTAGTAATATGAAATATATTACATTTTGGAAGTAACTTGCCCAACAAACGTCGCAGAACGTACATGGTACAAGTTTGTGTTGACTGCATGGAAAAGGGAATAATGTATTACAAATTATATGGTAAGAACCTGGTAATACCATGGAAACAAACGAGGCTTCCTTTTACAGTACAGTTTCAGCTTAATTACTGGGTAAATTGTCGTGTTTTACTTGGTAACGTCGCAGAACGTACTTGGTACAAGTTTGTGTTGACTGCATGGACAATGACATGTATTATAAATTATATGGTAAGAACCTGGTAATACCATGGAAACAAACGAGGCTTCCTTTTACAGTACAGTTTCAGCTTAATTACTGGGTAAATTGTCGTGTTTTACTTGGTAACGTCGCAGAACGTACATGGTACATGTTTGTGTTGACTGCATGGATAATGGAATCTATTATAAATTATATGGTAAGAACCTGGTAATACCATGGAAACAAACGGCTTCGTACCCAGTATTTAAGAAGATGTACCATGACACTAGAGGAAAACTGTTCCTGCAGAGGTTGTTACCAGGTAAGTAATTCCATAGTGGTAAATCGAATAAACCCTTTCTAAATGGGTGTAGCTATGAATAATAACTAAGAAAAAGTATTTTATTGGAAAGCACTATGCTAATTTCTAGATAGTACATCATTAAATTTGGGCTGTTACCAACATAAACCTTGGATAATAGGTGTTTATAAGAATTGGACGGCTCTTTTTTTTGTCCGATTTCTTCAGTGTTCAGTGCCTGTTTGTGAGATATGCATTGTTTGAAAGATAAGCCTTTGATTTTGTTTAATTTTAATATGCCTTTCATCAACAGTGGTTTGGGGTTTTATAACAACAATTAAAGTGCTTAACTACTGATGAACGATGTTGCAGAACATATATGGTTTGTGTTGATTGCATGGAAAAGGGAATAACCAGTTACAACTTATATGGTAAGAGCCTGGTAATACCATGGAAACAAACTAGGCTTCCTTTTACAGTACAGAAAAACAAGTTTACTTGTTTTTCTGTGTTATTACAACCTTGCAACACATTTCCATTAATGCAGTTAGTTTATTCCTTAACAGTTTTCAAAAAACACAATCAAATGGGTATTAAAACCTTAATCTTTGTCAAGCCAGACTCTTGAGTAATTATTTCAAAGAATAGGGGCGTGGAAATCAATGAGGTAAGTGGGCTTTGGGGCTTATCTTATGACTAACTTTGGATCTGAACTAATGTGAATTGTGAGTAGATCTCATGGTGTTTACATCGCTTTACTAAGATTTCTAAATTGCAGCTTCTGTGTTTTAACCCCTCTCAAATGCTACTGTTGTAATGGGGTTTTCTTAACCAGTGATCTTTATTGCATTTGTGAAAGCTGTTTGTGTGAGCTTGCTAAAAGTATATAGACCAGTTTTCCTGCCAGAAATAGTTGTAGCTGCGACATTCAATGGCCATACCTGGATTATCTACAAGGACAAGCATTAATTGATCTCATTACAAAATGACAATCGAACTATCAGGAAAATTGCTAATATTCGTTACAACCTCAATTCAACGCCATTTCGACGTGTGGTAAATTACGTTGAAAATTAGCACGCAAATCATCGTTGAAACAACATAGTATTTTTGACATTCTCAGACCGTCGAGATAACGACTATCCACCACGTTGATTCAACGGTGAATTTTAGTCGCCTGACGGAAACCGACTATTTTAACCAACAATCAACCCGTTTTCGACACCCCATTGCTGTCTGGGTTGCTACCTGTTTTAGGGACCGTCTACAAATTACACTCACAGACTGGTGGCAGAGACATAACCATGGAATTGTTTCTGGAAATTAATCACACAAATATATTGCATTATAGTTAATCATAACGCAGTTAATAGTTTAATATTCGACAAAAATCGAATATTAAACTATTATCACCGCGAGTGAGCATTGGTGACAATTAAGTGCACTGAGGTGTATTAGAAAATATATTTCCAAAGTACACAATTCATTGTGAAGTATATTTTAGGTAGACTTTTGGAAAAGTATACTTCTTCTGAGATCTATTTAAGTTCAATGTAAGTGTACTTGAAATAAATATACCAACGCTAATGAATTAAAGTGGGGTTTCAGTTTACATCTTAAAAGTATACTTAACTGATATTTTTCAACGTTTATTTAGAATATATTTTAGATGTGTGCATTTCAGTGAGGATGTCATCAAGCTCAACTTTGATAAACTGAAAATAAGTACACAACCCCTGTAATATTAGAAGTATGAATTCAGTATACTTCTTGAAAGTGTACTTCACTGATCTGAAGTTTATTTAGCATATATTTCAGATGAAGTGTGTTTCGGTCACGATGTCATCAAGCACAACTTTAGTCTATTGAAAATAAGTACACTACTGCTGCAGTATTTGAAGGATGATTTCAGTATATTTCTTCAAAGACTACTTAACTGATCTTTTTAAAAGTTTATTTAGAATATATTTCATAATAAAGTGTACTTCGGTCACAATGTCATCAAGCACAACTTGTGTCTATCTTTCGTCGTTTCTACATCAGATGCAGATGTGGCACTGTGTATTGAAAGACATAGGATTATCCCCCTACCCCCCTTCAATATTTATGCCAAAGTCAACAAGCTAAACACAGGTTCTGTCTTATCACAAGGTATTTTGAAAGGGTTACATTATTGGCTGGACGAACTCGTATTCACCAGCAGAGGGCGCTCTAGGAGTTACAGGTGGCTGGGCATCGGTGACTGACACCACTGTAGCACTGAAGTAGGACAGAACATGAAGTATCGCTAATGAATGTATGCTAAGCTAAAGAGAGCGCATCTCTAATGTAAACTGTTTATATTTCCAACAATTATGTTGTAATACACACAGTGTTGGTAATAACGCAGTTTAAAATAACAGCGTTACGTAAGGCCCTAATTTTTTCAGTAACGGGGTAATCTAACTAATTACTATTTCAGTCGTTACAACGCCGTTACCGTTACTGTACGAAAAATACAGTGCGCTACTATGAATTGATTGAATAAACTGCGTAATCCGAACGCACCCCTGGCTCCAAACACAAACTGCTAGTGAGGAGACCACGGGGGTGTACCACGAACCTCGCTGAACATACCCAGACTTCGAGCCGCAACTCGCAATCAGAGTTAAATGGTACCAAGACGCTCACTTTAGACTCAATTAGTTGAACCAGGTTTTCCGCTTTAGGTTCAATGCGCGTTCACATAAAAGGGGCGTTTATTTGACTCACCCTTACGCAAAATGAATCGAGCAAGAGCGGTGTATTTCGCCCAAGGCGAGCAGTGAATTATTATGAACTCCTACGAGGAATTCAAAGTTCAAATCACAGCAGGGGAACACGGTTGCCCATAATATGGCTACCCACACAGAAGGAGACTCCTAGGCGGATCCGCCTTCAAGTCGCCAAACCCGCGTAACTGTTTCAGTCGTTTGGGCGCCGCCAAGAGGATCAGCTCCGCCTCCGAAAGTTCTACTGTCAAACAGCGGATCCTGAGCGGGCCCATGTCGGATCCCTGGACGCGGACGCGCCTTTCACAGAGGATGGCTCCGCCCACTGTCAAACAGCGGATCCTGAGCGGACCCATTTCGGATACCTGGACGCGGACGCGCCTTTCACAGAGGATGGCTCCGCCCACTGTCAAAAAACGGATCCTGAGCGGACCAATTTCGGATACCTGGACGCGGACGCGCCTTTCTCAGAGGATGGCTCCGCCCACTTATAACGGTTGAACTTAACAGCTATCGCTTAGTCGCGTCAAGAACCGGAGAAGGTCAAGACATCATCTGAGATTTTCTTTGCTTTTTCAACTTTGTGCTGAATCCTCTTGACTGAGTAAGTGCATTTATTAATTGAGATATTGCGACATTCACAGTAAACATTGGCCTTTGTTTTTTCATTGTGTAGGGGCTATGCTATAATTGTATTGTAATGACTTTGTTTGATATTGAACTAGCAGTAGAACCGAGAAGTGATTGATCATGTGAGTGTATTTGATTTAAAATGCAATAGCAATTTCGGCAGACTATGTTATGTAAGGGACAATGTATAGAACGCCGGTCATTATGGGGAAAATTAGCCCCGTGTCGGTCTGGTCTGTTTTAATGCCCATATCCATTATCTACTCCTAGCCTATGCTAGCAGCATGTAGCTGCTCGCTTGCATGTTTGTAGGCAGGCACGATTGCATCATTTTAGCGTAGTCTCCACGAAAAGGCCGTTGCATTTCAAATACAAAATATCCTCTGAGCGCGATCTGTTTTCGCGGTGTCCGTGGTTCCAGGGCTGCGATGCCCGCGTTGCCTGGGCCGCTGTCACGGTGCATGCGGTTCCCGGGCCATTCATTCATTGACGGGGCACGGCGGGAGGCGCGGGAGACGCGGGAGAGGCGTGCCCGCGCTTCCTGGGCCATTCATTCATTCGTCCCCGTGGCCACGGCGTTCCCGCCGTTAGTCGGTTGTTGCTGCATTTTATTATCCAGGTCCGAGGACATTGCCTAGCGACACGTCACGCACGCACACGCCCCCTTTCCTCGGACGGCGAACTCGCCATCTCGGTTGAACTAATTTCACCGCCGGAAGATGTTAGGCTATATATAAGAATAAAAAGTACAAATATTTTTATTTCGATTGGTTTAACCGCCACCCGCCCGAATTCAATACAAATATTATTTTTTGTCGTGCCATCCACCCGATCCGCGGTTTAGCTGCGGAGTCCGCGGCTGCAACTGCCAACCGCGCACCTCCAATGCCCATGCTGGTACAACTGTAGCATGTTCATTCACTGATAATGCTTTAGCGCTAGGTTCTAGCTAAGTTTGCATTTTGGCAAGTTTGGTCTCATAGTTTCTATTGCCCCTTTTCCATCCATCTATCACATTCGTTTAGACAACGCCTGTTTGTGATTTCTTATGGTAGCATTATGGAACTTGGTCCCCATCATCTTCTATTTTGTGTTCTGCAGCTTCAACCTTTCTGCCATTGCCTCCTCTGCTGGGTTTGATTGATCAAGTAAGTCAACATTTCTGTTAATGGACACCTCGTCAGGCATTATCCCTTGCATCTTGCTCATGTTATGTTTATGATACAATTGCCTTTGGAGCACAGAAAATTTCATTGCAACCTCATTACATTCCCTCCATATTGGTTTCTGCTTCCCACTTTACTCACGCAGTCACAACACATCAATGGAACTAAAGCGCCCTGTTGTGGCATGAATGGTCTGCTAACAATAATGAGAATAATAATGCCATAAGATACATTTTCAAAAAGGCCATTTCATGGAGCCGAATCAAGTAGAGCATCACAAATGTTGCTCTTTTTCTCATTTTTTGTCTAGTTTGTAGCAATGAAAAAGACAACACCACTAAAGTATATTCAACAATGTATTTATTTAAAAAACAACATGAGGAACAATGATACAATTCACTCCTCGCCGGCATCTCCACCACCTCCATCAACAGACTCCAACTGGTCCAGAATGCAGCAGCCCGTCTCCTCACTCATACTAAAGCGTGGCACCACATCACCCCAGTCCTCAAGAATCTCCACTGGCTCCCCATCTCACATCGGATCCACTACAAACTCCTGGTCCTCACCTACAAAGCTCTCCACCATATGGCCCCCCCATATCTCTCTGATCTTCTCTCCCTCTACCAACCCCCCCGGGCCCTCAGATCCTCCTCAGCTGGTCTCCTCTCCACCCACACATCAAAACTCCACAGCCTAGGTGACGGAGCCTTCTCCAGGACATCTCCCAGGCTCTGGAACTCCCTCCCCCAACATATTCGTGACTCTGAGTCCCTCACCATCTTCCAGTCCCGCCTCAAGACTCATCTCTTCTCCTCTGCCTACCCCTAGATCACTCACTATCTCTAGCCCCATCAACTTTTTTTTTTTTTCTTGTTTATCTATTTTTGTGCCCCTATGTAAAGCGCTTTGAGTACGTGAAAAGCGCTATATAAATGGAATCTATTATTATTATTATTAATTGTACACATGATTGCAACCTGTCTTTCTCAAATGTCTCTTTTAGAACAAAAATGAATAGAAAGACTCTGCCTGTCTCCTCAAATGCCTTAAGACGAAGGGCACGTGTTGACGTCCAAAAAAGGCTTCTTGAAATTAGGACAGACATGACACTGCTCCTACCTCTTCAGCTGCAGATGCATTTGATTCACTTGAAGATTTAAGTGAAGAGGACATGGATTTTGATGATGGGGATGGGACAACATGTTCAGATTCGGAACCTGATGTCCCATCCCCATCCCTTTCCGATAACATTGCCAACTGGGCAGTGAGATTTGGCATTTCAATGGTTGCCCTGACTGCGCTGTTGAGCATACTCAACATAACTCATCCCAATCTGCCCAAGGATGGTAGGACCCTTCTCAAAACAAAAGTCCACTATGATATTCAAGAGAAGGCTGGGGGGAACTACCATCACTTTGGGATCCTTTCCTCCTTAAGGGACACTTTAAATAAACACGTCAAAATACTGACAGAGGGCATGACATTGGGGCTGCAGATTAATGTAGATGGTCTGCCTTTATTTAAAAGTTCCACTTTACAGCTGTGGCCGATCCTTGGATTGCTAGTGTGGTAGAATTTAATGAGTATATTCTATGGTAAACTGATTATTATTAGGCCTTATATCTTAATGGTAGAGGACACATGATACCTGCAGAGCCTGGGGTCAGAACAGATGGTGGGACACAGATATGAGCAGGAAGCTACGGGGTTAAGCCATGTTGACCTCAGCCTTCAGCCTTGGGTCATCTTGGCTACGGGGTTAATGCATGCTGACCTCAGACTGGTGTCCAAAATCACTTTGTTGAAAATGTGCTAAGACAAAGATTGATGTGGGCGGAAACCTCCATTAGAACAAAGGAATTGTTGTATGTATGTGTGTATAAAGAGAAGCTGGAATCCGTGGTCCAGCAGTGACTCTTAAGACCTACTCGGCTGTTATCGTTGTTGTTTTTCTTCACGATAAAGTCTTTGGTCAATTCTTGCTCCGGACCCCTTGATTTCTTTTACACTCTCTCTCTTGAATTGGTCTAAGTGTTTTATATCTCGGTTAATCTTCAACACTAGTTACCGTCCCTATGAAGGAACCAGTGGTGATTGGGGCGTACTGTGGACCTAAAAAACCAAGTTCGGCCACAGAGTTCTTATCAGATTTTGTGACTGAATTACAGGAGCTCGAGGCTGGGTTTTGCTTTGGTGATAAGAACCTCACAATTGAGCTTCACACAGTAGTGTGTGACACCCCTGCACGGGCCTTTGTGAAAAAAAACAAAGGCCCATAATGCTTACCATGGGTGCGATAAGTGCCAACACCCGGGGAAGTACCAGAATCACCGCATGTCGTTCCCTGGACCAGAGCACCCCCTTAGAACGGACATGTCATTCAACTCAAAGCTCGATGAAATTCACCACCATGAGGGGCCTCATCCATTTCAGGGTATCAAGATAGGCATGGTAACACAGTTTCCATTAGATAACATGCATTTAGTCTGTTTGGGCGTTGTTAAAAAAATGCTCCAGTTCTGGCTCCGGGGTCCTTTAACTGTGAGAATGCCTGCACTGATAGTTGACAGGATGTCACATGAACTCCAGTCTGTCATCACAGCCTTGTAGACTATGCTGGCCAATTGCTGAAGTCTTTTGTTGCTCATTTTGGTGAGCTGTATGGGAGAGACCAAATTGTTTACAGTGTTCACTGTTTGGTCCACCTAGCAGACGAGGTGAATCGACATGGCTGTTTTGATACTTTTTCAGCGTTCCCGTATGAGAACTACCTCGGGAAAATTAAAAAACTTGTAAGAAAACCGGAGTTCCCGCTAGCCCAGCTTGTTCGGCGCCTTCCAGAGGTTCAAGCTAGGAAATTGGATGTTGATGCAGACATCACTCTAAAAGGGAGCATTTTGTGGGGCCAATTGTTGTTGGGATGGGAGTGCAGGGCCAATATGGGGAAATGAGATGTGAACGATGGACAGTAAAATGATCAACAGGGGACAATATATTTCTGGTGGGGGAGAAAGTCTGCCTTGTCAAAAACATCATCCAAAATGATAATGGTGTGTTCATTGTATACACTAAATTTTTCCCAGCAGTCGCCATTTTATACCTACCCCTTCAACTCAGGCAGAATTAACATATTCGTTGTAAATCATGCATCTGATGAGCTGAAGTCGGTTGAGGTGTCAGCGCTGCGACAGAAATGTGTAGCCTTGCCGTACAGGGATGGTTTTGTGGCCATACCTCTCCTCCACTAAATAAATAAAAAACAATCAGTTCAATCAATCAATCAATCAGTTCAAACAATCGGTTCAAGTTAAAAACTCTAATAATATGGTTGACTGCTGACTTCTGACTATGACTTCCATTACTTCAATACTCTGGATGAAAATTCGCTGTAAGTATTTCAGAAAAGGTGGTATTTTTCCAGGTATACACTACATCCATAATGTAATGTTTTCAAAATATGAGATGACATAAAATACATAACATTATGCATAAAAAAGCCAGGGGAAATTACATTTTATGCTGAATTTTATTCTGAATTGATACATGTGCCAACTTTCTCAATACCATGAACTCTACGTAGTACAGATTATTATTGGCAATGAGGTTTTAGTGAGATTATGAAACAACATGGACCGCCCCACACACGCACACGCACACACACACACACTTATTTTTTTTGCATGACAAATAACTTTTCTTTCTTTCTACATTAAGAATGAGTTTTCATCTCATAAAGTTTGCCAACGGGGACATTGCTGTTGTCCCGGATAATTGGTGTGATGACGGGATGGTGTACTGGCCAAAATATAAAAACACAGTACGTGCCAAAAGGGCAGCTGCCAACAGTGAGACACCAGAGTCAAACTGGCCAAAATATGACATGATGATCATCAGAACTTGTGGTATGCCAATTCATAAAACTGTAGTTTAAAGAAAATTTGATGGTTTCTTCTCCTTCTGCTTGGAATAACATATTCTGTCTATGTTGTGAAAATTGTCTTGCATTGTTTAAAATGTTCCTTTAATTTGTGGAATGAGCAGCAGTGCTGAGTATGTAGGTTGCGCCCAAGAATAATGTACCAAACAGCACTCTGCCATTGACTCTCTGACTCTGACTCTCAGCGCTCTGCCATTGTCCCAGATTGGCATCGCCTGGGAATACCAAAAGCTCAAACTTAGAGTCAATGGCAGAATGCTGTTTGGCACATTTTTCTTGGGCGCAGCTCTGCTGCTCATACCACAAATGCATGTTCCTTACAAATGTGGCATCATTTAAAAGGGGAGGTTTCAGGCTTTCCAACGGTGTAAGTTTTCTTGCTAAAAAGCATTGTTATAGCAATGAAAATATCAACCAAACACAAGTTTGCTTACTTTTTGTGCCTAGTTTACGTATCTTTAGTAATAATATTACAGCTAATTTCAACCTTATGATCATTTTAACATATTCAATTTTAGACAACTACAAAGATGCCTGTAGGCTTATGGAGCAATATCAGACGGGCTGCAACACCTCTGATCTACAGTCTGAGGCAGAGCAGGAGTGTGGGCCACCATATAAACGACAAAGGAGGGCAGTGTAAGGCCGAATCTCGATTCTTCCCCTTGCCCCTTTTGCTTTGTCTTTGTCTTTGTCTTAACCAAGACAAAGACAAAGACAAAGCAAAAGGGGCAAGGGGAAGAATCGAGATTCGGCCCAAGTGAGCTCTCAAATCATCTTAAAAATAAGGGGTACATAGCACTCAATCTTATCCCTTAATCTTGATCAAATTGGGTATTGAGACACCACTAGCTCTCACATGAACGCGCAACTTCAAGGGTAAGGGGGAAGATAAGGGGTAAGGGGAAGTATTGAGATTGGGCCTAAGTGTATTCTGTCTTGTTTATGTTTTTTTATTGATAGGAAGGATATTTCCCGTAGCATTCAAAAATAGACCAGAGATGTTTGTGCTATACTGTATGTATATTTGGCAATTTTGGGATTGCAGTAACCCCAATAATAATATAATATGGTTATTTAACAGCCATCACTTTGGGGACTCTGATGAGAGTGAAGATGGTGGCCAATTGCACTGGCAGAGTAAGGGATAATCTCTTGCCATCAGAAATAACAAAATCATAACTTTAATATTAAGATATGGTTAACATTCTTAGTGCTAAAGATAATCACCTCACCTTGTATCCATTCCTCCAGCTCCAACATCTCGCCAGAGTCTCTCAGCAGAGTCTCTCCTCGACTTGAAGAAAACTGTCTAGGTAAAGACTGATCTCCGAAATAATATTGAATACAGTGGCCCCATCTATATTAACACAGCAATGGTCACTCTGTTTCAAATCAACAGATTGCAACTGCATTACCATCTTAGATTTTCTGCATATTCCACTGAAAATGTAACTTTCAAAGTATCTAAATGTCAGCCACATATTTTGTCAATTATAAACATCTGCATTCATGCAATATTTATCATTCATCAATACCAAATTGTACTGAAATACATCGTCAACCCATTCATGGGATTTAAATAGGTAGTGCATTCCAAAATGTTGCAACATACAAATGAATACACAACCAGAGATTTTTCGTTTGCAATTGTTTGGTCCTCTAGCTGACAGCCTACATGGTTAAAGGGACACTGTGTAAAAATTACTCCCATCTGGTGGTACAATTGTATATTGCATTCAAACTAATAGTGCTCGCTTGTCCAAAAACTACGGTGGGCAGTATGTGGTAAGAAGCTGTGACATGACACCTACTAGGCTACCTCATCGAGTCATTCGAGTGATGATGAGGTTCGTGGACAACTGGACAAATTAGATGGACAAATCAGATCAGGTTTATTGACCAAGCATTCTTACAGACAAGGAACTTGACTCCAGCAGTTGTGGACTTTCCAACATGACAAATAACTATACAGATGATAAATAACAGTAGGTCATTTAATGTCAGATTGCATAAAATGTCAGATAACATAAAAGTTGACATAGCCTTTGGTAGTCTTGGAGTTACCGATAATCAAAACAATAATTCCCATAATGCGTGCGGCTGAGCACGCATCCTAATCAACGCATTGTAATCCGTTGATTTCAACAATGTAACAGTATTCTAAATATCAACAATTTACATTGTAACAAACGGAATCAAATCGAAATCAAATCAAATTTATTGTCATTTTGTCATCGAGGGTAGGAGCTGAAAGAAGCTGTTCAGTTTGTTTACGTCCACCCCGTCTCTGCTGCTTCCTCCTCCGGGCAGTTGCGGGCACGGTGTCACAGTGTCCGTTAGTATTCTGTGTTTGCGTAGTATGTCCAGATGCCAGCGAATGCCAGTGATGTTACTCGCTCTCAATGTCCTAATGTTTAATATTGTTTCCCTGTCATAAACTACGTTCGTAGGACGTCTCACACTCAAACATTCAATCTCAATCTCACAGATCTCAAGAGGGGCCGCTGCGACTGTACGCGCCGCCAGTTAGACGCCCTGGCAACGAGTTTACTTCCTCGTCTCCTATCCTGTTCCTAATTCCTCCTCTCGATCTTCTTTTCCTCCGTATTGTCTTCTTTATCAGAGTTGTTGGTATGAAATCCAGTTGTTCGGGTGATAAATCAACTGTCTGGCAAGCGAGTTGAAGCTCCAGAAGGTCCGCTCTAGCGTAAGTGCGTCTTGGTGGATTTGGATACGTGGTGACCCCAGCAGAGAATAAACCTCCATAACTTGATGAAGAATGGCTTTTGAATTCCTCCAACGCATTTGACAGTATCCATAAGTCATAAGAATATTGTCACGATTTAAACTCGACAGAAATGTGAAAAAGTAAATTAAATATGTAATAAAGTAGCCTTTCAATGACGAGTCGCTCAAACATAGGAGCGCCCATCTCGTTGCCATGGAAAACCATGTTATACATGCTTACACATCGTCGTTTTTTTGGCGACGATGATTCCTTCTCCTGTGGCGTGGCATAACTATGGTCTTTCAAACAAATGCGGTGCATGTTCAAATTTGCCGGTAAAACTCGTCTCGCTAAACTAAGCTCTGTTCCACCGTCACGCTGGCTCAGAGTGAAAACGCGTTTGCAATTCCTGTACGACGTAGTGCTTTTTGACCCTCTCGGCAGCTCATAGACCGGAAGAAAATGGAAGCCTCCATGAAGCTTACCCGTCCTATGTAACCATATTGATATTAATATTAATTATTCTTCGCTCAGGAGGATAAGTGAGATTTTTGGCATAGATAATTTTACACCAATGAGGACTTATTTATGAATGAATATGTTGATTTGAGGTAATAAATTACTCAAAATATTACATAGTGTCCCTTTAACAGATCACAATAATTTATTAACAATTTCTGTCCCTTAGCACCTCACCATGGGGCAGGACCGCAACAACCGTTGCCAAAACAACTCCCTGCATTTAACATGCGGAGAGTTACTCAAGGTAAGGACTGATCTCTGAAATATTAGTGAATAGAACGGTCCCATGTGTATTATCAGTCATGATTAACAGATGACTGATTTAATACAATTCTTTCCCCCTCTTGCACACCGCATGCCATCCTCCTCACTATGGGCCAGGAACGGCAGTCCCTCCTCTTCTCCCTCCACCCCCGACATCAACCCTGAACCTGCGGCCAACAGAGGAGCCTTCTTCAAGCCCCGCCATCAGACCAACATGGCGACGGGGAAGAATGAATGAGTCCATTCCCTGCTCTGGTAAGCAATAACTGACAAATACTGGAGGGTCATTCTATGCTACAGATTTTGGAAGAAATTACGACAACTCTCACATATTTTCTTCAAACTTTATCAATAACTAATGTCAGTAGTGTGAGTAATGAGGATAAGCACTGAAACGTGATGTATTTCACACACTACATTTTAGCTATATTTCATGTTTGTCATCAGCAACTGAAGTCCACATCCTGAACCTGCTGGATACAATTAAACAGCAACAAGACCAGCTCGTGGCAAAGGTCAACTACCTCAGCAGCAGGATGAACAGCACCGGGGCCAGTCGTTGAGATGCCTGACAATATTAATCTCCCCTTGGAACACCTGGAGGCAGTGGAGGCATTTGAGGTGTTTTTAAAATAACCCTCAAACTACCCAGCTCGACAGAGAGTAGTGAGTCTTCTTAATATGAATGGTCCATGCTGTAATGCTATTAGGTATATTGATTGTCCATGATTATTGCAAGTATTCTATTGAAGCAGCCCTGAACAGGCCTGTCCTGAACCGCCTTTTCCCAGATTGTGTCAGTGAGCGACAGTCTATCTGGTATGACATTGTGTGTAAGGTGGCACATGTCCATGAGAGTGTGAGCCAAGTACATGTTTAGAAAAAAAATAATCAAGAGAACAGTATTTTTTTCTTTAGAGCAAAAAGTACAAATATAGACGTTTTTGTTTTTCTACATTTCGGGATGCATAAGCTTAGAATTGTTTACCTTGCTGATATTTAAAAATATATATATATATTTGCCTTTTAGATTGCTTCTTTGGCCACAATTGGAGGCCAGGATTTGAAGAGGGTGACTTGGAACATTCTTGGCCGGCTATACACAGACAACGTGTCCCACCAAATCAACTGGAAAGGTGTGAACAACAAAAAGGCCTTCAGCCAGATGTCGGCAAAGAGCTTGCTTTTCAGTAAGTATATAATTCAAAGTAATATTGATTGTCTGGCCAAAAAATGCTTCCTGACCTATTCTTTCACAAAAAAAATAATAAAGTGCCGAGGCCAAATTATGGCACAATCTTTGGCAAAACAGTGCAATTGTGCCAAGTAGCGCATTTATGGTTTAAATTGTGAGAAATCACAGTAGTCATGTCAAGAGAAACACACCCCAGAAATGGCAACAGGGCCATATCGAATTGGCTGCCTGGTGGTTGCGATATTTACTTAATGCATGTAATGTTAACCAGAGCTGTAGTGTAGACTCAACGCAAGTAAATGAGGTTTACCCACCGCTGACATGTCAGAATTAGAGTTAATCCACAAGAGTCTATCCTCAAGAGTGCAGTGCCACCGACGCGTGTCTTGTGCCGCCCCTTATGGCAAGCCAACCCCGACAGAAAACAACCTCATTCAGTCACGTATCCAGTGGCGGTTCCTTAGAGGAGGCAACGGAGGCAACGCCTCCTCGTGATTTTCGTAAAAAAATTAAAATAAATTATTATTAAAAAATATTTATTTTTCAAAATTATCTATGTGCAATGTGTGTTTATGACAGAATAATTACATGAAAATGTTGAATATGTTAAAAAACCACAACTGCGAAGTGCCTTTGCAAGCGCGGAGGCTGGCCGATGTTACTCTCAGCATGTTGTTGTTGTGTCCAGGGTTGACCACTGAAGGGAGCGGAGGCAAAGAGGCCAAAACTCACTTTTGCCGCCTTTGTGAATAAAAAATAACCAATCACAATTAAGTTTCACTGTTGCGAGGTAAATCATCTATACCATGTTAAACATAGGAAGGGAGGCCAGCCTCATCTACTCCTTGCAACCAATCACAAATCAGTATTTTTTTAAATAATGTTCTGAGCAAATTCGTTCTTTCTAGTCAGTTGCCGCGGCTAAGAAAGATTACGACTAACAAAGATATCAACATGGAGGAGAATATAATTAAATATCTACAAGAACACAATTTTCGAGGCTACAGTTTGAGCATAAAGAGAATGGAAGAACAACACCGAGACTGAACTTGATCCAGACCACAAAAGCAGGTGGCTCACGAAGCTTCAAGGAGGAGAACTACGCTCGGACGGAATGGCTAGCTGTCTCTGATCGGAAATTATTCTGCTGGCCTTGCATTTTGTTTGATGAATCACACCTAACCCATGGATTAGCATTGGATTTGATGACTTAAAGAAGAACTTTCAAAGAGCCATGGAGAGACATGGCAAGTCAAAGAGCCACATTAATTCCAACTTAAAGTTGAAACTGTTTGGACGTTTGCAGTTTTGATGAAGCCCTCAGCCAGGCAGCTAGCATCGCTACCCAGCGCCACAATGGACTTGTGAGAAGAAATCGGGAGATACTACGTAAAATGATTATTGCAGTGGTATATCTTGGGAAGCAAGAGCAGGCCTTCCGTGGGCACAATGCGCCAGCTGAATAGCCTTAATAAGGGGAATTACGTTGAATTGGTGGAGTCTTACTGTGAGGTAGATCCTGCTAGCTCAACATCTAGAATCAGCCACAGTTTTCAAAGGGACATCAAAAGCCATAAAGAACGACATCATTCATAGCATAGCAATGGTGATTAAGGCAGACATTGATCGCGAAATTAGTGCAGCTCCATTCATCGCCGTGCAAGCTGACGATACAACTGATGTGTCCTGCCAGTGTCAGATCTCTGTCATCCTTAGATAATGTGAATGAGAAAGGGAATGCGTGCAAACAATTCTTAGGATTTGAGGATGTCAGTGCAGAAAGAGATGCCGCGGCTTTAACTGAAGTTGTAACGGGAACATTAAGAAAGTACAATCCGGAGGAGAAATTAATATAATCTACACTGTTGTATGCATATCGTTTACTCTGTCTTGGTTGTTCAGGGATGGCTGTCCCATTAAATGTTAGTTTACTGTTTTGGTTTTCTAACGAAATAAACGAGTCACGCATTCGTGTGCCAAACGTGAGGAATTGTCTCTTTCCATTTAATGCAATTTCCACAATATTTTATTTATGTCATTGGAAGATACGTGTCGTTGACCCTGTAGGCTGCCATGCATTACATTTAAGCAGCACGCTCGCACCATGAATGAACTTAACTTTATGAAGTTGAACTTTGTCTGCACGTTTAAATAAAAGTTTAGAAGCATTGTACTCTGCTGATACACTGTTAAGTGTCTAGTTTATTTTAGTTATTATCCTCTCTAACGACGCCTCCAAACGACACGTCACGCGAGTATGTTTTTTTTTTAAAAGGCACCCAGTGCAACTTTCGAGGCTTAAAAATAAACATTCAATTTCTAGTCTTTTTTACACATAGTAAGTTTCAATAACTCCATACCATTACATACCGGCATTTAAGCAGCAAAGATGAGACGTCGGTTGTGTGGTGAGAACTGATACAAAATCGATAACAACAACAATGCCGCCATTTTCTTTATTTTTTGTAACCTACAATAAATAAAGCAGGCTTCCAGTCAATGGAAAAATGGCTTCTCCCCACCGGCGATTGTTGTTGTTTACGATTTTCTATCAGTTCTCACCACACAACGACGTCTCATCTTTGCTCCTTGAATGTCGATATGTAATGGTATGGAGTTATTGAAACTTACTACGTGTAAAAAAGACTAGAAATTGAATGTTTATTTTTCATTGAATGTTTACATAAAGTTGCACTGGGTGCCTTTAAGTTGTGTAGAAAAGACATGCATGTGCGGGTGCACTGCGCGCGTTCATGAATGCGCATTCATGTTTGCCTCCCTGGTGAGCTCGGCCAGGAACCGCTACTGCACGTATCACCTTCATTACGCCGTAAAAAAGCCATAAAATGTAAAAGAGCAGCGTTTTTTACACCGTCATGCGCAAAAAAATGCGACGCTTTTCTTACTTTTTATGAAGTCCTTCAAGAGCGCGTGTAAAAAACGCTGTTTTCTCCTCTCATTTCTGTTGTTAGTTGTAGCGTCATATAGATATATATGAGTGAATCCAACCTGAGCCATGTGTCCACCGTGGCCTGATCGATTGAGGCGCTTGCTTTGTAAGCCAGAGGTTAGTCCATCTTTTGTCAGATTCTCACGCTTTTATGATCGCAATGCTTTTTAGTCAGCAAGCCAGACCTCCTGTGTCACAAGTTTAAAATTCGGTGTGGCTATAATGGCTAATAATTTAAATATAATTAACTTATAAAGCGTGGAACAAGACACCGAGAGGATCAGGCTGGCTGACTAAAAAGGCACTGAATTTGGAACTTATAAGACAGGAGGTCTGGCTTGCTGACTAAAAAGCATTTTGATCATAAAAGCGGGACCATTTGACAAAAGCGCAATCCTGAAATAAATGGCTTCGATCTGGCAACCTCTGGCCTACAGTGCAAGCGTCTCTATCGATTGGGCCACGGTGACCACACTCTTTAAATCGGATTCATTGATATATATCTATATGACGCTACAACTAACAACATAAATTAGAGGAGAAATCGTCACAAGAAGATCTGTGCTGAACTGATTTGGTCTGCTTATCTTGTTCAGCGATTGGGCGCAAACACTTCAAATGCATTGGCTGAGAGAAAAGAAGGGTGGAGATTATTAGCATACTAGAGAGACGCCGTATTTTACGCGCGTTGTGATGTGCACGAACACACGTATTTTACGCGGTTTGATGCTCAAAATTGTGTTTTTTACGGCGTAATGAAGGTTATACGTGACTGAATGAGGTCGTTTTCTGTCGGGGTTGGCTTGCCATATAATAGGACAGTGGCGTGAAGTGTAGCGGGGCGGCGCATCGCCGCCACAGGTGTGGTGGTGTAGGCCTACATAGAAATGTTCTGTTTTGAGGCGCGCCGTTCGGCAGCGGTGTGTTTTGGATTTAGTCTTCTCCAAATAGAATGTAGCCTACAGTATGTCTGTTGGACCCTACAAAATTCAAAACATTACAAAACCACCCCGATTTATCCATGTACAATATATGTGCTCTGATCAGGGAAACATTTAATACAACTGATATTGTTTGAACATTTTGGATGTCCTTTTAATCATGTCACACCTTGCCCTGATCACAAATTCTTAATTTACCCAAATTCTCAAATTCTTAGTTTACCCACCTCTTATTTTGATCCGCACAACCTTCATAACTTTGCAAGTCATGTTTTTTTTAGGCGCATGAGCCATGCACCTCGTAATTTTTTGAATTATTATTTAATCTCCTTACCTATCTCATCTATTGTATTGTGTTAGCCTACTTGGCTTTGAATGCTACATACCATAAACATAAACATATTTGTCTGATTTCAGGTGCTGTGAGGAAAAATGCTATCACAAAGTCTGTCACCGATGCGGAGGTCACCAAGCACACCATCAGGTGGTTTAACCTGGCCATGGATCGGGCGACAAAGAGACGAGGAGGTGTCCGTCCCCCATCTAGTCCCTCACAGCCGTAGTCTTAATTGAAACAGTTGAGAACATAATCAATAAAAAAAAAATTATTGAACATTTGATTCTTGTTGTTAACCAGTTTTTAATTTTCTGATATTTTAGCTGTGCATTGCGCAACATTTCATTGAATTTCATTGAAGATGTAGCCTAATATATATGTGCATTAATGGTGGAATGTAGAGAAACCACACCTGGACCCAGAGTAATGGCCTGATAAGGCACCAAGGACTTATAATTATATATATAACCGGTAACTTTCCATAAATGTAAATGTCCATTTTCCATTGAGAAGTTATTACTTTTGTACAGTAAACTGATGTTTTGAATTGAACCTTTTCTGTTAGGCCTATTGTATTGTACGGTTGAAAATATGCAATGCAGATTCAAGCTTTAGGCCTATATTGCTGTAGTAGGCCTAGTTCTAGCGATAGTTTTTAGTTTTATCAAATAGTTTAGTTTATCCTATTTTATCCTACAACAAGAACAGAAGGGATTTGGAAGGACAAACGGATCCGGGCCGGATGAGCCACGATTTTTATGAGTCCGTTGTGGGTCCGCGACGGATGTATGTATCAATTTACGGGTCCCGAACGTACCCGTTGCGGAGGTAAGGTTTTAGTCGTGGATGCGGAGCGGAGGCAGCGTGGAGCCACGGCGGGTCCGCGATCCACCTCCGTAGCGGATCCAACGCGGCGTGCAAGTGGACCCCGATACGGATCCGTATCGCGGGCCCGTTCCGGAAGCGGAGTACTTCTGCTGTGTGGGTAGGGTGGCGTGCTGGTAAAAAATAGCCGACCGTGTTAATTCGTAAGTGAAATGATTCTGCATATTGTCTAAAAAATATCATGTTTTACCCCCATATGTGGTGCCAGCACGCTCCTACGAACATGGGGCCAAGTCAAAAATAATATTATTCAATGTGGCAAGTTGTAAGCATCCATTTGAATAATTTCAGGTGAATCTAGCCTATGATTTTCAATGGCCTAGGCTCCAACCTTTAATCTCATGTTGATTACCTGTAGCAAATAAAAAGAAAACCCAAATTAATGCCGCTCCACCGCCCTTCACCACTTCGGAGGAGCTGGCTCTCGCCAATATCGAAGGTCGGCCGATGAAGGGGGGATGTCCTCTGACCCCACTGCCTCGACATCCAAGGCGTTTGTAATGAGTATTCACTGGTCATCAACCGCCTCGACTACTGCAACTCACTCCTGGCTGGACTTCCTGCCTCTGCGATTAAACCTTTGCAGCGCATCCAGAATGCGGCAGCGCGCCTCGTGTTCAACCTACCGAAGTTCTCCCATGTGACCCCCCTCTTCCGGGACCTCCACTGGCTCCCTGTCGTAGCTCACATCAAATTTAAGACGATGGTACTGGCATACAAGGCAGTCGATGGAACTGCCCCTGCCTACCTCCAAGCATTGCTAAAGCCACACTCTCCAGCTCGATCCCTCCGCTCAACTACCTCAGCTGGACGTGTGGGAGAAATTAACCATTACTTTTATATTAACTATGAGTATTATCAGGCCTATATACATCAGGCATAAACATTAATGGTGGAATGTAGAGAAACCACACCTGGACCCAGAGTAATGGCCTGATAAGGCACCAAGGACTTTGGGGCCCAGACTACTGACATCCTCCCATTTTTAGATTAACTACAGGAGATGAGCACATACGTAAGGGAATGTAAGGCCATTTTGAACATATACCAGGATGGTCATATAACATGCATGACAGCTCAGTTGGTGTGGATAAGAGGGACTGGGATCGGAGCGCCAGTCAGTGTGTCTTTTGCAAAACCACATGCTCGGCTCTGTTGTACCTATTTTGTGGGTAACAATAAAGTCTCTGTCATTACTTTTTCCGGATTCCCCGATTTCTATTGCTCATAGCTAGTTGAAGTAAATTAGATAAGTCGTTAACAAAAATTGCAACTACATATTGGCGTCACGACCAGGAGGAAATAGGGACTCGCCAGCTGCCGGGCCAGAGGACGGGACGCGAGCGGATCATACGACCAGAGCTCAAGGGTAAGTTGTCTTGCCATATATAGGATAGAGTCGTTTGATCTGTACTTGCCCCGTCTGAACGCTGAGCAGCAGGTAAAGTGTCTCTTCGATCAAACAAACCAAAATTATAGATAAATGAGCGAGTGAGAGATACGGGGGCTCCGGGAGAGATTGACGTGCGCGCGCACATATGCCATAACGTGTTCTGTGGTTCTAAATGACCAAGACGCTTTGTGGCTCCCTATTTTGATACGAGTTGTTGTTATTTGGTGTTTTGGTGTTTTGGTTAAATAGACCTATTATAAAGTCCTGTGGCTGTATTCTAGAGGAACGAATTAGTGAGAAAGTTCCAATAGAAAAGTGGGTCTGCAGGTCGAAAGATTGCGCACCTGTTGGATTTCTGAGATCTCGGCTCAAGTTGGGTCCACAGTTCGAACGATTGCGTAACTGTTGGATTTCTGAGATCTCGGCTCAAGTTAGGTCCACAGTTCGAACGATTGCGTAACTGTTGGGTTTCTGAGATCTCGGCTCAAGTTGGGTCCACAGTTCGAACGATTGCGTAACTGTTGGATTTCTGAGATCTCGGCTCAAGTTAGGTCCACAGTTCGAACGATTGCGTAACTGTTGGGTTTCTGAGATCTCATTTGGAGTTGGGTTGGAATTCATTGCCGTCGATGAATTCATTTTATTTGAGAAGAGTTTCCTTGGGATGCCGACTGGTTAATTTCAATTCTAATCTTGGAGCGGTTGAACTGCAAATCCTGCAAAAATTGAGGGTGAATTTCGAGTTCCGTTCTTGGCATTTTGAGAAAACAGGCTTCTCGCACTTTTGAATAGATAAGGTTCTTGGTTGGAGTACCGTTTGAGTTGGTATTTTGGGAAGTTTCTTGTCTGTTTTTGATCTGGTCGAGTGTGTACTCAGCCATTGTTTTCAAAGAATAGGCTTGTTGTTTGGAGTGCCATGTGAATGAATTAAATGTGCTGATCGTGGACCGATTGAGATGCAGCTCTTGGATAAACTGAAATAGTTAATTTGTAATTCTGATCTTGGCACTGTGAAGCGATAGGTACTTGTCTGAAATGCTGGTTGGTTGATTATCCATCCGACCGTTCATGTTTTAATCAAAAGGCCAGTTTCTACGCTCGGTCAACCTTTTATTTGTAATTAATTACAAACAATTCAGACATTTTTCAATATAATATTAAAATTGTATGAATTGGTTTATTGTCTGTATTTAAGTCGTGTTAGGATTAAGTTACCTCTGAGATTTTTACGACCCGGTTTATTTTTTGTTGATTCTGTCATAAATAAATTAGGCGGACAGAGAATAGTTAATTTGTTTAAAGTAGTTGATAATCATATATAAATTAGACGGATAGAGAATAGTTAATTTGTTGAAGTAATGAATAAATGTGTAAATCTTCTTTGACTTAAACATAATCGCGCTGACTCTAACTTCATGTGCACGAGCACACACAGGGGACGAGCAGGAGTCTGTAAGGCAGGGTTGAGAATTGATAACAGTGAAGGGTTGGGGCCACATTCCAATCTTCGGGAGGGAGAAGAGCACCGGGGAAGAGTTCACATTTGTAGCTTAGAGATAATAAAGTATTTAAACTAACTATTAATAAATTCTAAACTAAACTCAAATAAATTGTATTAATAAATAGTGTATTTCAGAACAAATAAAAAGTAATAAAGTAATAATTAAAAATGGCACCAACAGCGGTAGAGATTTTGAGTAGAGACCGTCTATTGCTCAAAGGTGAGATGAAAAAGATCTCTGAGAAATGGGAAGAAAGGACAGAAGGATCAGGCACTATATTGTACATGGGAGGAAATTTTGATCCAATAATGTATAGGGAAATGGAGGTAGTAATACGGAATTACATAGATAACAGAAGTGGAAAAACGGCCTCAGCAAAGAGGGACAGGGAAAAGTTAGTTCTAGCTTTGTTCTGAGAGGAAGGAGAGAGATGGCGAACATTACAGAGAGTGGCGGGAGAAATAATAGCTAATAACAACAAGGCTCAACCATTGCCTCTGAAGGTTGAGCCACCGCTGCACAAACTAGTACCATTGTACCCATTGCTAAAAGACAACGTAGAATCTAAAGGGGAAGTCACACTAAATGAAGAAGATAAGAAATGCAACCCAGAGACAGAGGGGCCTGTCTGCAGTAAAGCATTACAAAGAGCACCCCACACGTCATCAGGAAGTTATCCTACTCTAGTTGATGGACAGCAGGCATTCTCTCCCCCAGTACAACAGCCTCAGAGCCAACAGTCACCTACTCCACCCGTCACACATGTACACATACATAATACTGGCAACCCAAGAAATGGGAATAGGCAGAATCAGTACAAGGGGCCCCAAGGACAGTTTAGAAACAATCAACAACAAGGATCCCAAGGACAACGCAGAGGTCCTTTAATATGTTATGGGTGCAACCAGGAAGGACATACTAAGAGAAATTGTTTGACTAACCCTTTTCCATCCCAGCAAGGACAGGGTAACGGTTATCAGGGGAGGCAAGATCAAGGGAACTACAACCAGGGACAACAGGGTCCCTTCATGGGTCAGGGATACTAAGGGTGCCCAGAGAATCCACAGGGGGAGGGTCAGCTTGTAGCAATCACAAAACAAGCTGATGAGGAACCAATACTGCAGGTTCTGATAAATGATAGAGGCACGCCAATGATGGCTGACACTGGAGCCACTTACACTTGCGTAGGTTCAAAATATGCCTCTCACCTCACCATGGCAGGAAAA
>NC_079427.1:27425694-27566415 GCF_026213295.1 Gadus chalcogrammus | reverse complement strand
CCTGCGTAGACCACCATCCTCTCCTTCACTGATGCATCCAGGTCCAACTCAGGAGCAACTGTGAGATAAGGGAGAACATTCTACCTTTACCTGTGTTCTGATGTGTTCTTATAGTCACCATTACAGTGGGATAGATTATACCGATACCCATTGCAAATATTATTGAGCTGCCTCAGACTGGTGGTCTTATGCCTTAGGCTGTTGGATTGGAGTTGAAGAATAAAGAAAAGCATAGTTCTGAGGAGGTCCTGATAACTCACCGGTTCTGTCCTTCACCTCCAGGGCCTCAGGGACCTCTCCTGGTTCACTGTTCCCAGCAGCATTGAAGGCCATCACGCGGAACCTGTACAGTCCCCCCGTCTTCAGACCTGTGATGACAAACATTGTGCCTCTCACCTCCTTCTCCTTGGCCTAAAAATAGAGAATGCACATCATGTAGTGAGAACCAGCAGTCGTGTGATGTTTCCATGTCTCTCTCTGGGGTCTCTATGAGGGTCCTCACCTTCACCCAGGCCTCCGTGCCCTCCTCCTTGTACTCCACCCAGTACCCCATAATCCTCGAGCCTCCGTCCTTCAGAGGAGGAATCCACGTCAGGTCCACGGTGGACTTGCTCCAGTCCGAAACCTTGGGGGTCGGAGGTGTTGGAGGAGCTGTTGGTGCAGAGGTCAGAGGTCAACGCCTAGGACTACAGCTTTTTCAAGTAAAGATTATGCAAAACGAACTGCACACTCAGAATAACAAACAGTGTTAATACAGTGTTTCCAGCAGAGACTAAGCGCTTACGTCCTTAACATGTCTAAAATAGCCTAGCTTAGCTTCAGGAGGACTGTTCCTTACAGATGGGGTCTCTGGCGAAGGCCAGGTCCGTGGAGGGACTGGGCAGGCCAGGCCCGGCCGCGTTGATAGCGATAACTCTGAAGAGGTACTGGGACCCCTCGATCAGTCCTGTCACCGCGTGGGACTCTCCCAGCGCCATGGGCCGGAGGGGGTCCCGGGTCACGCGGGCCCAGCGCTTGGAGGCTGTCTCCTTGCGCTCCAGCCAGTAGCCAGTGATGGGCGTGCCACCATCGTCCTCTGGCTCCTCCCAGCTCAACGTCATGGAGTCCATGCTGATGTTGGACACTTTGGGTTTCTCACATTGACCGGGTGGAGCTGGAAAACATAGAGTACAGTCAGCTCGGTCCACCCCTCTTCCACATCATCTCATCCATATCACCTCAATGTTATCTACTTCAATATTAGAGGATGCAGTCATTCATATTTACCTCATTATATTATAGGGTGAGCAGTGGTCATTCATATCTACCTCATTATATTATAGAATGAGCAGCGGCCTTTCATATCTACCTCATTATATTATAGAATGAGCTGCAGTCATTTATATCTGCCTCATTATATTATAGGATAAGAAAACTATCAAATCTGACCGTCGTTTATCTTAGAAGGCGTTTAATAAGGGACTAGAAGTTGCAGTAGTAGGACTCACTGCAGATGTTCCTGGCCACCTCCGGCTCACTGTCCAGAGGATCTCCAACCCCATACTTGTTCTGAGCCATGACACGGAACACATACTCGTGGCCCTTCATCAGGCCCTCCACCGTCCACAGCCGCTCCTTGGGCTCGCTGGTCACCTGCACCCAGGTCTTCCTGTTTGCCACACGCCTCCAGATCACGTAGTTGGTCACCTTGGAGCCGCCGTCGTCTTTAGGAGGCAGCCAGGACAGTGTGATCTTGTCTTCTCTGATCTCCTCAAACTTGATGGGGGCAGAGGGAGCCCCGGGGCCTGAGGAGACCAGGGTGTTAGAAACAGGATGCCCTTTGGTATAAAACATCTTTATACCAACCTTTGACTCTATTTCACATGTTATACCATCTGCCAGTCTTCGACACAGCTATAACCAATATCTGACTGCATTCCACAGTTATAAAATCGGACTGTATTGGCCAGAGTTATGACATCTGACTAACTTCACCACAGTTATAACATCTGACTATATTCCCCACAGTTATAACATCTGACTAACTTCACCAGTTGATATATAGAACTAGATGGTCAAGCCTACCGAGGACATTGAGTCTCATCTCTTTGGAGGCCTTGCCCATGCTGTTGGCAACAAGAGTGTAGAGGCCGGTGTCTGGTCTCTTGCCCTGCTGGATCAGCAGCGTGCAGTTGTCGTCGGCAACCATCTTGTTGATGTGTTCGTCATATTGGACCTCCGCCTTGTCCTCTGGCTTGTGGGGAGGGGCCTTGAACCAGGTGAGGGTGGGGAAGGGACAGCCATGGATGGTGGCCCTGACGTTGATGTCTGATCCTTGCTCAACCTCAAAGAACTCCTTCAGCTCGATGGATGGAGCGCCTGCCAGCAAGGTTAATCAGTTACAACATGATCATCATTCATGTCATGATATACATCATAAGTATTAAGGACTTACAGGTCTGGTCCTGCAGTAGGATGGGACCCGCGGTGGTCGATGGCCGGCTTGCTCCAGCGTCGTTGTACGCCGTCACTCTGAACTCGTACTCATCTCTCTCCGTCAGGTCCTCCACCTTGTAGGAGGTGGTCTCGATGTCTCGCCTGTTGCACCTGCAGAGTTTTAACAGAGAACTTTAGACCGAAGGCTCTGATAGATGAGTAGAGATAATGATATGTGAGAAGTTAGACAAAGTGATATCTTAGTAATTAAAGATAGTGAGACTTTAGTAGACAAAGTTAGTGATACCTTAGTAGTTGGCAATGGTGAGACTGTAGTAGACAAAGTTAGTGATACCTTAGTATATAGAGGTGGTGAGACTTTAGTAGATAGAGATGGTCACACTTGAGTAGATACAAATAGTGATATGTTGGTAGATAGAGATAGTGATATCTTAGTATTGTGATTCTCAAACTATGTTGGACATGGATCACCTGACAACGCACAAAACACTCCCATGGACATTTTACTTTTGGGATCAGCGATGAAAAGGTAGAAGAACCCTAACCTTAGTTGATTTGGAGGAAGATAACGTCTAATAGAAAAACATGATGATATGGTCTAGTAGACAGAGATATTGATAATGGTCTAGTAGATCGAGATGGTGATAATGGTCTAACTAGACCATTATCACCATCTCTTTCTACTAGACTCTAGTAGATAGAGATGGTGATAATGGTACCTTCTCCAAGACTCCTTCTGGGTGCCGCTGGAATCCCAGCAGAGCAGGTCCATGTTGTAGTGGGTGACGGGGGAACCGCCGTCGTTCTTGGGGGCCTTCCAGGTCAGGGTGATGGTGTCCTTCTTCACCGCCTGGATCTTCAGCCTTGTTGGGGGGTCTGGAGGATCTGGGGACAACAGGAACACTTCTTTAGTACAAGCTCTTCTGGTAAGTACTGTTGATATAAAGAATATAGTAGTAAGTATTGTCGAGATAAAGAGTAACATGAAGTTATTGGCTTACGGATGGGATCTCTGGCCATGGAGCCGTCTACGGTCTCGGCATATGGTCCGAATCCAAAGCGGTTTTCTGCCCGGACACGGAACAGATACTCCTGACCATTGATCAGGTCAGCCACCACCAGAGATTGGGCTGAACAAGATGGGTTCACCTGGAAAAGACGACAGCAAGGGTCATGATATCTGGAGACCAGAAGTTCATGGTAGAGCAAACGTGGATGTTGCATCATAGTACCTTGGTCCAGCTTTGCCCAGAACAGTCTTCCTCTCGATGAAGTAACTCTTAACCCGCTCTCCTCCGTCACTTTGTGGGGGCTTCCAGGTCAGCCTGCAGGTTCCTCGAGTCACATCACTGACCTTCAGGTCCTGAGGAGCTCCGGGTAGGTCTGAAAAGAGAGACACCTCAGTACCAAAGCCCTGGTCTACATGGAGACATCTCAGCATTCCTAACCCCTGGTCTACAGAGAGACCCCTCAGCACTCCTAAACCCTGGTCTACATAGAGACACCTCAGCACTCCTAACCCCTGGTCTACAGAGATACGCCTCAGCATTCCTAACCCCTGGTTTGGAATAAAGCTAGGGACAACATAATTAAGTTACAACTCTCAAACTTTGCTGATTCAGGAAATATCTGTTCATTTATTTGTCTGGGTAGTTTGAAGAGGTAGCTTGAAGAGATAGTTTGGAGAGAGAGTTTGAAGAGGTGGAGGTAGGAATGAGGAACCCACTCACCAGAACGTTGACTCTGACTTTGAGGACCTTGTGTCCAGCAGGGCTCTCAGCATTGAGGATGTAACGGCCAGTGTGGTTCAGCTTGCTGTCTGCGATCATCAGCAGTGAGCAGGTGTCTGTAGACACCACCTAGACAAACACACGTACAAGATATGATCATGATGACTACGCAATGGCCAAAACATGTTCAAGATACAAGAAGGACGATGAGGCAATGACCAACACATTTACAAGACATGATGAAGCGGTATTGACAAACACATGACAAAGATAGCCTGATGATATCTCATTATCATCAGTGGACTGAACCATCAATACTGAACCGGTTCGAGGGTCGAAGAGAGAGTGAAGACTTTATCATGGCAACCACATTTAACCACAAAATTTGTTCAGACCTCAGAATCAATGGGCAGCGTATGCAGTTCATTCTTCTTCTCCGTCTCTGCAGGTCCATCGAAGGACCAGGTAATCTTGGGAACTGGTCTTCCACTGATGGAGACTGGGATATTGATGCTGTTTCCTGCCCTGCATGTCAGCAGATCGTGGGCACTCACATCCAGACTGAGGATGGGCTCAACTGGCAAATAGAAAGAATACTAGGTCAGGTATCCGTACGACACTTGGAATACTAGGTCAGGTATCAGTATGACACTCAGAATACTAGTTCAGGTATCAGTAGGAAATATGACTTCAGGTGTACAACATGAAATAATAACAGACATTACCAATAGACTTTTAATAACAACACAAATCTTACTCAGGATGTCCTGGACCAGAATGTCGGCGGTCTTGGCGCTTGGCTCAGAGTTGCCAGCAGCGTTTACGGCGTAGACCCTGAAACGGCACTTCTTGCTCTCCTTCAGGTCAGGGACTGTGATCTCAGTGGAGGAGTGGAGCTTGTCAGCAGGGTTGACCCTCCTCCAGTCTGGAGAGCCATCTTCATGGACCTCGATGATGTATCCCTTGATGGGGCCGCCGTCTTTGTCTGGCGGGGTCCAGGCAAGAGTGACGCTGCTCTTGGTCTTGTCCTTCACTACAGGACAACCAGGGCGCTGGGGGGATCTGGAGCGAGTTGGTTCACATTTCACTTCATCGAGTAGCAGTATTCACTACAAGTGAACCTCTATCCTTCAAGTGCTTATGAATCCACACCAAACTTTACTGATATAATAACTATTCTTACTGAATCTGCTGATGGATGAAAAAATGAATAATAATAATTAATAATAATAAAAAACATACTAGGGAAACTAAGCATGCATGATGAAGAAGACACTCACTGCAGGGGTCCATTGCAAAGCGGCACTCGCTGTACTCGCTGTGTGGTCCTACGCCGGCTGCGTTACAAGCAGAAATCCTGAATTGGTACTCTGTTCCTTCGATCAGCCTCAGCACGGTGTACTGTAGGGCCTTCACCGCAGGCTTGGTGACCGGAGCCCGGTTCACCTTGCCCCAGTACACGGCTCCTCGCTCTCTCTCTCTCCAGCCAGTAGCCCTGTATGCTAGATCCTCCGTTGTCCAGGGGAGGCTCCCAGGTCAGGGTCATGGTGGAAGCTGTGGCCGAGATGATCTTGGGGTTACGTGGAGGACCAGGAAGTCCAAATGGATCCCGGAGCTGGACCTTCTCAGAGTCACAGCCGTCGCTCACACCAAACTTGTTCTCTGCCTTGATTCTGAACTGGTAGGCTCCATTTATGAACAGCTTGTACACCTGACCACAGTGGACACAGCAGAGAAGCTCAGTGTAGCAGATTACATCTCTTATATTTCTATCTCCAGATGTAATGGGCTATCCATTCCTATGATTTACGTGCATTGTGTATTCTGTGAGTGTATCTTATTAGTGTTGGAACTCACCCCGTATCTCCTGTCGATCAGGTTGATGGTCAGAACCTCAAAGTCTGACTTCTTCTTGCTGGCATCTCTCCTTTCCACAATGTAATTAGTTATGTCACTTCCTCCGTTGTCCTCAGGCGCATCCCAGGTTAGGTAGCAGGACTCTGACTTGATGTCTGACGCCACAACATTTCTGGGAGGCATCGGGCGATCTGCAAAGAACACAACCTCAATCCAACACTCAGTACTCACTGACTACTGTATGCTCTATCACGTCTTTTAACCAAACACATCCAAGCTGAGGTTGAAGAAGCTTTATTACCCAAGACCTCCACCCGGATCACATGCTGGGCTTTCCCGTAGCAATTCTCAGCCATCAGCGTGTAGTTGCCCTTGTCCTTTCTGATGCTCTCAAGGAGAGCGATCTTAGTCTGCAGGGTGGTCCTGTTCACCTGAACACAGAAACATATCTCAAAGCCTGGAATACAAAAACAACACACAAGAAAAAACAAATCTATTAGTTTTAATATTTCCTCAAGAATGGCATCGCCATACTTCCTCTGTGTCAATGGTCATCTTCTCCGGGTCGGGCTTGTCAATCACCAAATCATCCTTCATCCATTGGAGGGTTGGGAGGGGAAGGCCCCTGACCTGAGCTGGGATGTCCACGACGGCACCCTTCTTCACAGTGATGGTGTTGCTCTTGAAGTACTTCATAATGCTAATGACAGGAGGAACTAGAAAACAAACCAGGAGTTAGCTCATCTTATTCACTAAACAGCTAATACTTTAATGCAGCTTTGCATTTGATCAGGATTAACATGTGTCTGTTCATGGTGTATGACAAGTAATCAGGATTAACATTTCTCTGTTCATGATGCATGACATGTAATAAGTGTTAGAATGTGCTTGTTCGGGACTGGGCGGAGTGAAGACGTCAAAGCCCTATTTCTCGCCTAAAGTCACGTTGTTTACCCCCTCACGGTCCTTTGTCACTTTACTTTTACTGTCTGACCGGTTATCATGTTGAACAAACCCAGCAGAGGTAAAAACGCCAAGTCCGAGCAGTTCCTGCTACATGATGCCTTTGCTAGCAAACCAACAACGACGAGCAATGCTGCTAGCAAACCAACGGTGTTCGATGCAAGTGTGGAGCTATCGCACAGGGCTCTGAAAGAACTGCGGGAGGCCATCAAAGCTGATGTGGCCGCTGTGAAGGACGAGATTTTATCAGTGCAACGTTCTTCTATTTCATCCCTTTAAGCACATTGAAACCTCTATGACGGACATGGATGGGAGAGTGGGTGAGCTGGAAACTTGCTACGCTGCTGCTTTGCAAGATGAGAACTCCAAGCTGTACGCTAAATTAGACTCCCTGGAAAACTTCTAGGAGGAATAATATTAGTGTCACCGGTTTTGAGGAGAGTTGAGGGTAACCACTCCACTGCTTTTATGTAAAAGTTCCTGATTGAGGTTTTTGGAGAGGACAGTTTCACTCGCCCCCCTGTGGTAGACCGAGCCCAACGCACTTGACCGCTGCAGCCAACTGGTCCCCCGCGTGCGTTGGTGGTCTGAATGCACTGCTACCGTACGAAGGAGCAGATTCTACGGATGTCTTACGAAAGAGTCCAGCTGACCTACCAAGAAGCAGAGATCAGCTTTTACCCTGATCTCAGCGCTGATTTACTACACCGGAGAACCACTTTCCTTCCAGTCAAAAATCAGCTGAGAGAGGCAGGCGTGAAATACTCCCTACTACACCCAGCAAGGCTCCAGTTCGTTTTCGACGGGAAGAAGCAGGAATTCGCTAACCCCTCAGAGGCGGCTGGTTTGGTAAAAACCAGGCGAGAAAAACGGGGAGTGATGGTATGTGGGACTGCAACCATATGTAGTAAATTACTGTGATCATCCTATTCCTACCCAAACCAACTTGTGGTCATAACGTTTCTGTCTACTTTAACGTTAATCCAAGGCTATTAGTCTGAATAATACGTTGCCAATGTTTACAGTTTGTGTCATGTTGTATTTGAATAGCCCTCTTTCTTTATTTTTTTTTATTGGTTTGGTGGAGGCTGCCCGGGCAGGTCATGGTCAGAAAATACATTTGAAGGGAAAAAAGTGGACATGATTGAAACTAATGTGTACTAAATTACAATATTGAGTATTTTTAAGTTTATTTACCCTCGGTCTAGTGAGGGGAGTTAAGGTTCAAGACAGTATTGTTGAGCAAGGATACACCTCTTGTGCCTGTGTGTTTTCTGGGGTTTTAGTGCACTTAGTTTGGGTAAGTACTGGGGAAGGGGGTGGGCATCCTCTTGAGTCATTATAATGTATATTCATACAACATTTCCTCCTCTTTCTTCCTTATATTACTCTATTGGCATACACTTATCATTACTACTGTGATAAAAAAAGTATGAGCTCAGTTAAGATGAGTGGCAGAAAAGTAAAGTTCATCTCTTGGAACGTATAATCACTGAACCACCCTGAAAAGAGGAATAAAGTGTTAGCCCATTTAGATCAACTTGGGGTAGGAATAGCATTCCTCCAAGAGACTCATTTATGCAGGGCAGATGTTATGAGAATCCAGAGGAGATGTGTGGGAAAAGTCTTCCATTCTAAGTTAAATTCTAAGGCTAGGGGTACGGCCATTCTACGGCCATTCACAAAGGCATAACCTTTGAAAGCGACAAAATAATTGCTAGTCCAGGTGGCAGGTTCATCATTGCTACCGGTCAGCTTTTAAGTAAGACTCATCCTTGCTAATGTGTATGCTCCCAACTGGGATGACTGTAGCTTTATTAAATAATTTTTCTCTACTATCCCTGATATCAATAATCGTCAGTTGATTATTGGGGGGGACTTCAATTGTGTGCTCTGCCCCGGTCTGGACCGCTCACAATCCCTCCCCCCTTTCAAAAACTGCTGCAGCTATTAATACTTCCATGGATCAGTATGGAATGGTTGGACCTTGGCGTTTTCATTTCCCTAAAAATAGGACTTTTTCTTTCTTTTCGCCAGTCCACCATACGTTTTCTAGAATAAACTTCTTTATTTAGATTCTAGGCTTTTACCTCTTTCCAGCCCGCCTATTTATCACAGTATAGTTATATCAGATCACGCCCCTCATTCTTTGAACTGAATCTTCCTGATCAACCTGCCCTGTATAAATCACAACACTTGAACCCTCTTTTGCTCTCTGAGGGTGCATTTGTGAAATTCATTCAAAAACAAATTGGGACTTTTAGTGAGAGAAATGCCTCACCGGAAGTATCTCATTGTACCATATGGGAAACACTAAAAGCTTACCTACGCGGCCAAATTATTGAACATGCTTCATACACTAAAAAAGCTTTTTAGTTCACAAGTTCTTTTTTTCACAAGTTGACACTGCCAACCCTTGTTCATTCTCAGAAAATTGACCTGGATTCCCCTCTGACATTGAAAGAAATTTCAAATTCCATTCTAAGTATGCAATCTGGGAAATCCCCGGACTGGATGGGTTTCCAGTGGATTTTTTTTTTTTAAATGTTAAGGATTTAACCCCATTAATGCTGTCTACGTTTAGTGAATCGTATTCATTTGGTCATCTCCCTGAAACCATGAATCAGGCCTTTATTGGTCTCCTACACAAAAAGGGACCAGACCAATTTCCCTTCTAAATTTAGATTGTGACATGTGGAGCCCCACAAGGTTCGATCTTAGGACCCTCTTTATTCAACATCTACATGCTCCCCCTAGGGCAAATCATGCAAGATAACAATATTGACCATCATTGCTATGCCAATGACACGCAAATCTATGTATCGCTAAGACCAAATGACTATCGGCTCATAGATCTGCTGTGCCAGTGCTTTGAGCAAGTCAAAGACTGGATGTGCCGAAATTTCCTTCAACCAAATGAGGAAAAAACCGAGATATTTGTATTTGGTACTAAAACGGAAAGGCTTAAAGTAACCCAACATCTTCACTCTCTGTCCCTGAAACCTCAATCAAAGCAAGAAATCTAGGGATTATCATGGATTCAGATTTACATTTCGACAGTCACATCAAAGCAGTTACAAAATCTGCATATTATCACCTTAAAAATGAATGCTGCTGCTCGAGTTCTAACAAAGACCTACAAATTTGAACATCTTACACCAATTCTTAAATCGTTACATTGGCTTCCTGTAGGTCAGAGAATTGATTTTAAAATCAAGTTGCTAACCTATAAATCCCTACATGGTTTAGGGCCAACATATTCAACTGATATTAATCCACTACATAAGCCTTCTAGACCACTAAGATCTTCTGAGACCAATCTGTTAATTATCCCCAGAGTAAACACGAAACATGGGAAAGCAGGATTTAGTTACCATGCAACAATTTTTCTTGCCCCAACTCTGACCACTTTTAAAACAAGAGTGAAGACCTTTATGTTGGCTTTAGTGTTCTGCTAATTCTTAAATTCGAATTATTTTTTACTTTACCTTTATTTTCTATTTTTACCAAAGATATTTGATCTGAGAAAGGATAAGGGTTAGAGACCCGAGTTCTGTCTGGGATAGAGTCCTAGATTAATGTAGGACTCTAATTAATTTAATCAAGATGAATATCCTCCCCAGGTTTTTTTTCATTTCAATGTATTCCTATTTTCATTGCTAAATACATTTTTTCACACTGGATCAAGTCTTAAGTGCATTTATTGGGATGGCAAGATCTGTCATATTCCCTCATAGATCTTTTGCTCTCTTAGCGACATTTACAGTATTAAAATTAGTCCTCAGTAGGGTTGCCGCGGTGTGGACATTTTCACACCGAGTAATACGCTCGTGTCAACACCGGTATTACCGGTATAAACGGTATTAACTTAGAAACTATAGGTCAACCGCCATCTTCTCCGTCAACTTTCCTCTCACACTCGGTGACAGCGGCTGGCAGCGCGCAAATTCTCGTCGTCTTATAACGTTCTATATATAATAGGATAATATATAAATAGGATAATATATCATAATATCACGGCCAAAAGCTCTGTGCGACTCCGGATGGCCGTAGCGCGGGGAGCTCACGTAGGGATTTGGCTCCGCGGGGTTTGTTTACCGGCGTTGCTATGGTTACCGGTCTTGTAAGGAAGCACGTCAATTCTCGGCGCGACAATTCTCCCGCACAGAGCAGAACCGTGGCCTATTCCACATTTTATTTTTCTTAATTATAATTATATTATTCATTTTTACTGAATTTGTTTTTTATTACTAAAAAAATAAAAAAATAATACTCGGTGTTGCCGGTGTGCAACACAGAGTAAACGGTGTTGGCCTAAACACCGGTAACACCGGTAATACCGTATACCGCGGCAACCCTAGTCCTCAGTCAATCATTGCTCTTTTTGGGGTGATGCCCAGAGATACAATGTGGCCGGCTGGGTTGCATGATGTGGTCGTATTTACAACTTTGCTAGCTCGCCACCTTATATGGCTTAACTGGAAGAGAACAGTCCCACCACCTCATGCAAGATGGCTAAAAGAGATCATGTTCTATTTAAAGCTTGAAAAGATCAAATCACATTGAGGGAAGCAACAAATACATTTGAAAAAGTATGGATGCCTTTTTCACGTATTTTGACATTACCCAAATTACAGACTGGGTGGATTCCAAAAGTATAGAGTAGTGCCACAAGTGTTTATGCCCTGACAGAAAGAGTGATTTCAATTAAATTTATGATTCATATTTTTAATTTTATTATTTCTTTATTTTCTTTATTATATTTTATTATTTACTTATTGTGCTATCACTTTTGTTATATATTTATTCCTATGCTACTACAACTATTACTATTAATTTTTTGTGTGTGTATGTTATGTCTACATGCATTTAATTGTGCATCAGGAGGGGGTTGGGGTGCGGAATTATATTGATATATTTCAATGTTGATTTTGTAAGGTTTTATAATGAAAAAGTTCAATATGAAGAAGAAAAAAAAAAAGAATGTGCTTGTTCATGCTTTATGCCAGGTAATCAACATTAAGAGGTGTCCATAGTATATGACATGCAATCACTATTAACAAGTGTTTATACTTAATACTTAATAATTAATGTGTTCATACGTTCATCGTCCTGGATCTTGGCTGAGAAGGGCTTGGACGTCTCGCCGTTTCCAACCTCATTCACGGCAAAGACTCGGAACTGGTACTCCTGGTTCTCCGACAGGTTCTCAAGGGTTCCACAGCACCCTGGGAACATGCGTCCTGCCACATCGAACTCGTTGCTGTCCGACCTCATCTTCTCCACATAGTAGCCAAGGATGGGGCTCCCTCCGTCCGTACGGGGGAGCTGCCAGACCAGACTGATGCTGTTCTTCCCCTTGTCGCTGTAGTGCAGCTTCTCTGGAGCCGAGGGGGTTCCTGGAGGTCCGAGGTCAACATAGTGAGGCTGATGTTCACAGATCCCTCTAAAACAGGCCTCATTCTGCCATCTTTTCTTCTTTTAACTTTGACTCACACTAAATAATGACATGCAATTTAGGACAGATTGATGAAAGTATAAAGTCATGTATATTGTACAGGGCATGGTAATGGTAAAGGTAAGGTCCGTGGCCACTGGACACGTTGTGAATAAATGATGCAGAAACCAAAAAAAACGCGCACGGAATTGTCATGACAAAATATTTACATCATATATTCAGCATTTTCCATATATAATTGAAAATGATAAATTATTCAACCAACATAGCTGACCTTGAAGTCGACCTTGATTTGAATAACATTTATTTTTATTTTATGCAAATCAGAATAGCCTTATATGGTAACCGTCCGATTCAGATCCATGATTTGGAATAAATGTATTGACGTTGGAAAAAATCGCTACGAATAATGGTGTTCAATGTAAAAGGACCTTCAGGGTAAAGGCTCTGGTAAGGTAAGGGTCAGGATAAGGTTTTACCTTTGGGATCCACAGCGAGGATGGGGCCCAGGTCTGCAGGGGCTCCGTCTCCATACTTGTTCCTTGCGATGACTCTGAAGTCGTACTCCTCGCCCACCAGCAGGTCCTGGATGTCACACTTACAGGCCGCCGTCTCCACCGGCTGGCGGAACAGCTTCATCTTGGCGTCCTTCCTTAGAACTTCATAACCCATGATGTCACTTCCTCCATTGTCCAGGGGGTCAGCCCAGGTCAGGGTGATGTTCTTCTTAGTCACCACCACCGTTTTCAGGTCCACAACCGGCCCAGGGACATCTACAGAGACACACACACATAGTAATCAAACACAGGGTTTAGTAGTTCAGTTCTAGGGTGAGGGTTAACCCTACAATAATAGTTTAACTTGAGTAAATAAATTAATCTAATAGTGTAGCTGCTAGTTGAGCTCTAGTAGTAGTAATAGTGTAGTTGTGACTGACCCATGACGTCCACCCGGGTCTCAGCAGACTTAGTTCCACTACTGTTGGTACCGGTGACCTGGTATTTTCCGTGGTCAGCCCTCACCACCTTCCTGATGAAGAGCACACTGTTCCTTCCCTCTGTCTCCACCAGGGCCCTCTCCTTGTCCACCTCCACCGTGTCCTTGCTCCACTTCACATCTGGCTGCGGGCGCCCGCTGACCATGGCAGGCAGCCGCAGGGCCTCCCCCGCCCTGATCATCACTCCGTTCTTCACCGAGACATTGAAGTCTACCGCCGGGGCCTCTGCACACACACAGAGCAACACAGCAGGGGTCACCAGGGTGGAGTGGTATATGGATATGGTCAGTGTAGTGGGGGTCTGGGGGCTACCTTGTGGCTCCTTGACGGTCACTGGCTCGGTGACTCCAGGGGCTCCGGGCCCTGCGTCGTTGACAGCAAGGACTCTGATGTAGTAGTCGGTTCCCTCAGTCAGACCACTCACTGTGTAGCTCAGCTCCTTGCACCTGAACTCCGTGGAGCGACTCCACTCCTTCTCCCCAGCCACCACCTGCACACCATGTGACCACACCATGTCACCACACCATGTGACCAAACCCAACCAAGCTGTATCCAAACCAGAATATAGCAGTATCTTCCCCATTGTGAACCTCCTCAACATAGTAGTCCTGCTATAGGGTAGTAGTACTATTGTGTGGTAGACCTTTAGTGTTAATTTTGTCAGCTATTTTAGATTTAGTCTTAGTCTTAGTCTTTTGATGAAAATGCTTATTATATTAGTCACATTTTAGTCATTGTTTTCCTTTGTAGTTTTTGTCTAGTTTTAGTCGACGAAAAGTCCTTACATTTTAGTCAACTTTTAGTCAAAATGTTTTCTCTTTTTAAACTAGTTCAATTAGGCTAACCCTATATATATGGACACCTGCTAAGTTGTTCCACTCAAATAGAGTACTAAAGTGAAACGATACGTTGTCCTGGCAACCGGATTTTCAGTTCTAAACAACCGAACGAGAGATGGCGTTCTCCATTGCTTCCATGTGTTGTTTCTTTCAATAAAATAAATCAATTTCAAGTCCAATCGAAAAATGTCAAGGCGTTCATGTATTCCCCTGGGGTATTAAAAGGAAAAGTTTGTAAACGTTAGTTTAGTTTAGTTTTTTTTTTTATATGAAGACAATCTATTCTCAATATTACGTACATCATTGGTAAAGCAAACTCACAAATCAATTCGCAAAAAGATTGTTCCTTTTCTATAAAAGGTTTGTGTGGCATAGGATTTCCCCTTGTTAATTTGGCTTGTGTAGAACCGAGAATCTGTTGCTATCGAAACGTGACGTCACACTTTAGTACTCTTGTCTGTTCAGCCTTCAAAACGATAGCTGGTAAATTGTGAAAAATGCATTAAACTGTATTCAGAAAACGCGATTATATGCTATAAACCCTATAGTATCTTTGTATAAAGGCTGGGGACGAATTTCAAAGTCCACCTTATGTTGAAGTATAGGCCGTGGCGATTCCCATTGAAACGAATGGCGCGGTGATTTTCTTCAAAACGAGAGCCGGTAAAATTGCGAAAAATGAATTAAACTGTAATCAGACAACGCGGTTATATGCTATAGACCCTAGTATCTGTGGAATAAAAGCTGGGAAGATATGTACAATGCATAACGCTAGCTCATAGCTGAGTGGACTATACCTCCCGTTGCCAAGTCGTAGCTAAGGTCCGTCCTATTTACTGGAGGAGTTAACAGTTGCATAAGAACCTTACGAGTGTACTGATTGGAAAATATCGTGCATTTTGAATGTCCAAATAGCACACCACTAACATTTTCGTCCTCTCTCGTCTCGTCAACAAAACAAATGAAATTTGTCATAGTTTTTATTATCAAAGATCTATTTTTAGCTCGTCAACGTCTCGTCTTAGTCACGGAAAAAAGGTTGTTGACGACATTTTTCGTCATATTTTTCGTTAACGAAATGAACACTGGTGGTAGTGAAGTAGTATTATAGTGTAGTAGTACTATGGTGTAGAAGTGTAGTAGTACCAAATTAAAACCAACCACTACCCTGTCACTGCACTCTGTTACCAAATTACCAGTGTGTTAGTATTAGTAGGTAGAGCTTTGTGATAAAGTAGGAGTGTGGTGGAGCCACAGGTGGTGTAGTTGTACTAGATGATATCCAATCTCCAGTGTGTACCTTCTCCACATGGTAGCCCAGGATGTCTCCTCCACCGTTGTAGAGAGGGGGCTTCCAGGCGATCATCACACAATCCTTCCCAGTGTCCACCACCCAGGGGATGGGGGGGCCAGGGGGCACTGAGAAGGAAAATTATTAAGAGGATGATTTGTTAAGGTATGATAACCTTTATATATATATATATATTAGTGCTGTCAAGGGATTAAAATATTTCGCGATTAATCACATTAATGCCATAGTTAACTCACGATTAATCGCGAGCAATCGCGATTAATCGCAAATGCTTTTTCTATGCTAAAAATCCCTTGATTTCTTTGTCCCATTAATTTTTCTCATTTTAATGCTCTTATCAACACTGAGAAGTGCATCGGCTTGCCTTGTGCAAATGTTTTTTTATGGATAACAACATTGACATATACTGATTAAAACAGGACGATACAAAAAAAAAAAAAAAAAAAATTGCGTTAATCGCGCGATAAATCGCGCGTTACTGTCAGGTGATAAACTATATGTTACTGTGGGGTGATGAACTATAGGTTACCATAAGGTCTCTGTGGTGTAATAAACTATACATTACGTTGTTTTATTGTATTTTCGTGTCAGGTGTTAAAGCATATGCTACAGTCAAGTCTGTGAGTTTGTAACCAAGTAGGAGGTACGCTGAGGCGTGTTAACACTGGAAGGTACTCACAGATGGCGTCCATGGCCACGGTGCGATCGGAGGGCTCACTGAAGGGCCCGGGGCCGGCCAGGTTCTCAGCACACCCTGAAGATGTAGGTGAGGCCCTCCATCAGGCCGATCACCTTCACTTCCAGGGAGTTGAGAAGGACGCGGTTCACCCTGGTCCAGTGCTTGCTGTTCACCTCCTTCCTCTCGATCCAGTAGCCCAGGATGGGGCTGCCGTTGTCTTTGGGCTCATGCCAGGAGATACGGGCGCTGCTGGCTGTCACCTCATGCACCCTTGGGGTGTTGGGGGCGTCTGGGGGGTCTGGGGAGGGACGTTATGAAGCACACTCAGTATCAGGACTCTCAGGACTATTCTGAAGCTCACATGGTAGACCTTTGACCATAGTGTGGACGAGTCATGACTTACCAAACTGGTTCTTGGCCACCGCTGGCTCCGAGGTACAGGTGGGTCCGCAGCCAAACCTGTTCTCCGCCGAGACTCTGAAGATGTACTCCTTCCCTTCAATGAGCTTGGTGACAGGGTAGCTGGTGCCCTTCAGTGTGGAGGTGATGGTGATCCAGCCCACCTCCTCGTTCTTGTTGTCCTTCTTCTCCAGGATGTAGTTAAGGATCTCGCTGCCTCCGTCATCCTCGGGAGCCTTCCACTGGCACACCAACGAGGTGTTCCTGATCTCATCGAATGTGAAGTTGATGGGAGCAGCAGGCTTGTCTGTCAATCACAAAACACAGACACTCACTTAGACCCACTCAGAGTCTTCAAAGAGACCCAGTCAATGGTAGTGGTTCAGAACTACTGTGGTCTAATACGAGGGGTCCCTTACTAGAGTAGCGGTCAAACACTCCTGGTCTCCTATAGAGCCTGACCGATAAAGGATTTTTTTTAAAGCCGATACGATACAAATATTTGGTGATTTAAAAATCCGATATTACGACATATATTTAGAAAATAAATTCCAGAAACGTGTTACAAAACATAAACAGATTTCCCTCAAATTGGTTATTTGTAGTTATTTATGAGTCCTCACTAAAATAATAAGGTAAGTCAGTTTAAAAATAAACTTTATTTCATTGTTTTATTGTCACAACAGAAAAGTGCGGAACGCGTAAAGCGACATTGGGTATTTTTTTTTTCAACGTTGCTCGTGAGCACGAGAAAGTATTTAGTGCTCACGAGAAAGTATCTCGTGAGCACGAGAAAGTATGCACATCTTGTACGCATATCACTGGCTGTGTGGTGTGTTGTGTGTGTGTGTGTGGTGTGTGTGTGTGTGTGTGTGTGTGTGTGTGTGTGTGTGTGTGTGTGTGTGTGTGTGTGTGTGTGTTGTGGTGTGTGTGTGTGTGACGTCAGCGAGTGAGTGGACGAGCGCGAGTGTGCATGTCAGTTTAGTGAAGTAATGAATGAGTCCAGTTGTGTGTAAGAAAGAATAATGTACCCAGCCTGTCAAAAATCGGTGGCCGCTACATTCCGAACATATTCCGACCTATAAGCAGACCCACTGCAGCAGTGTCGGCGTTAAGGTGGGGCATTTGGGAGCCGTGCCCCCCCTAGCGGTTATTAATGCCCCTCCTACCACAGGTCATGGCATGGCCAAAAATAAAAATATCCCCTTTAGTTATTCTTTAATATTAAATGTGCAAACTGTAATTTAAATATAATAAATAAATGAGCGTGGAAATCGCATCACTTTGGTTGTGCATGCATACCAGGTTCGGCTTGGTCAATGCTCATTGGCTGCTGAGTAAACTTGTTACATCGATTCAACATAACGTTGAGCTGCAGCACGCAAAATCCTGGTTTGAATCAAAATAATATGTCCGCCTATATCAAAGACAGTTAGCCTAATTATCAACAAAAAATGCCTCATCCTCATCCTCATCGTCATCCGCTTATCCGGGGTCGGGTCGCGGGGGGAGCAGCTCAAGCAGGGGGCCCCAGACTTCCCTGTCCCGGGCCACATTGACCAGCTCTGACGGGGGGATCCCGAGGCGTTCCCAGGCCAGTGTTGAGATATAATCTCTCCACCTAGTCCTGGGTCTTCCCCGAGGTCTCCTCCCCACTGGACGTGCCTGAAACACCTCCCAAGGAAGGCGCCCAGTGGGCATCCTTACCAGATGCCCGAACCACCTCAGCTGACTCCTTTCTAAGTAAAGGAGCAGCGGCTCTAATCCGAGTTCCTCACGGATGGCTGAGCTTCTCACCCTATCCCTAAGGGAGACGCCAGCCACCCTTCTGAGAAAACTCATCTCGGCCGCTTGTACCCGCGATCTCGTCCTTTCGGTCATCACCCAGCCCTCATGACCATAGGTGAGGATAGGAACGAAGATCGACCGGTAGATCGAGAGCTTTGCCTTGCGGCTCAGCTCTCTTTTCGTTACAACGGTGCGGTAAAGCGAACGCAATACCGCCCCCGCTGCTCCGATTCTCCGGCCAATCTCACGCTCCATAGTACCCTCACTCGCGAACAAGACCCCGAGGTACTTGAACTCCTTCACTTGGGCTAAGGACTCATTTCCTACCCGGAGTAAGCAATCCACCGGTTTCCTGCTAAGAGTCATGGCCTCAGATTTAGCGGTGCTGATCCTCATCCCAGCCACTTCACACTCGGCCGCCAGCCGATCCAGTGAGTGCTGAAGGTCACAGGCCGATGATCCAATGAGGACCACATCATCTGCAAAAAGCAGTGACGAGATCCTCAGACCACCGAACTGCAACCCCTCCCCACCACGACTACGCCTCGATATCCTGTCCATGTATATCACAAACAGGATTGGTGACAAGGCGCAGCCCTGGCGGAGACCAGCACCCACTGAGAACGAAACTGACTGGCTGCCGAGAACACGAACACAGCTCTCGCTTTGGGAGTACAAAGATTGGATGGCCCTGAGGATAGACCCCCTTACCCCATACTCCCGCAGCACCTCCCACAGTTTCTCCCGGGCACCCGGTCATACGCCCTTCTCCAGATCCACAAAACACATGTAGACCGGACCAACAAAAAATGGTTTTACGAAATTTGCTAACCATTTACACGCAAATGCACAAGCGAATAGAAGGACATGGTACTTAAGTGTTTCAGCAGCAGTAGGCCTACTCGTCGCCTGCAACTCTTCTGACGGTAAGCCGTTTGTTTATTTCACTTCTTGAAGCCAGCCCTGGCTTTTTTGTGTATGACCTTGTCTAAGGTTTATAACCAGTGGCAGGCCTACTTAATGTTTTTTTTGTTAAGGTGCATAAACTGTTGAGAGTGAATAAACTATTTCTGAAATATCAGAGGTGGGTTGACTGCATTTATTGCGTTTAGCCTCCACGAAAGCCCTCCGCCTTCTATTTTCGTCTTCATGCTTGTGGATGCGTAAACTGTGTGCATAGGGCTACTACCACATAGCCTCGACAACAAGAACATATTGGTGCTAAAAATAATTAACTATGTGATGGTTGGTGTTACACCTTTCCTGCTGTCGGCTCCCAGACCGTAGTCGAGGAGCATAGGGGAGACGTTCCCTCCAGGGCCGATGCTCTCTCGGGGGCAAGACCCTTCATTTTGATCAGCAGTGGGTCTGCTTATAGGTCGGAATATGGTTGGAATATGGTTGGAATGTAGCAGCCACCGATTCTCGATTCTTCGAGGCTGGGTACTTAATTATTCTTTTCTTCTATTATCACACCCGGACTCGTTCATTACTTCACTAAACTGATACTGATAAGTTCTGATAAATAAAATGTATAGAAATACAAACTTAAGACATGAAACTCAAAGTCCTTAACCAAAAACGTTAATTAATCGGCCATTATAAATGCCGATACCGATAGTTGGAAAATGCCTAATATCGGCCGATAACATCGCCCCCCCGATAACATCAGCCCGCCGATAAATCTGTCGGGCTCTAGTCACCTACTAGAGTAGTGGTCTAACAATACTGCTCTCCTACTAGAGTAGTTGTCCCTTACTAGAGTAGTAGTCTAACTACTGGTCTCCTACTACAGGAGCGGTCCAATGTAAGTGGTCTCTTACTAGAGTATGAATCTAAGACTATAATTATCTAACCAGAGTAGTGGTCTATTACTAGAGCAGTAGTCTAGTGTCTAATGATGTGGAACTAGAGGGTCCGATGCTGAGGGAGAATAACATGAATGGGTTCTTTGTTACCGAGGATGTTGACCACACAGGTGGCTGTGGCAGCTCCATGCTGGTTCTCCACCTGGACTGTGAAGACCCCATGGTCGGCCCGGACGGTGTCTCGGATCATCAGGGCCGCCTGGCCCTTCTGGGTGGCTTCCAGACCCAGACGCTCCCTCATCGGGGTCACAGACTCCTCAACAGGCTCTGGAACCTGCAGGCAGAAGGTCTGGTGGTGAGAGGTAGGAGACAATGCAAACTGAAAACACTTCATCACGTTATCATGGAGAAAAGAAGACCTTGGCTCTGCTCTTCTTCTTGATGATTGGAGCAATTTTCTTGGTAGGTTCATTGGTGACGTTCTCGTCGTTCCTCAGCCAGCTGATCTTAGGGTAGGGGCATCCGGAGATGTAGGCGTCGATGCGGACCTCCTGGCCCTTTTTGACGCACACGCCGGACTGCACGCGGGCGTGAAGGGTGACCTTTGGTTTCTCTGCAAGGCCAAGTTGGTTTTTCAGTGAGTGGTGGATGGGTATGAGGCCTGTGTTTCTATGTAGGTTTTGATAGGACATAAGGCTGTGTTTCTGTGCATGTTTCTTAATGTGTGGTGCTGGGTCATGAGGTTCTAAGCAGGTTCCTCAGTGCGTGGTAGGGCTTTGACTTTTGCCCAAGAATCATATTCGAAGTTTGTTTGTTTATTAATATTAATATTCGAATATATTTGAACATTTATTAATAATATTTTGACCATTAAATGCCTTCAGTAAGACATATATGGTATAAAACTTAAGTTGTATATGCTTTGTCCACTAGAGGGCAGTGTATCAGTCAACGTCAAATTGACATTGAGTGCAGCTTGCTGGGATGTAGTGTAGACAGGTGGGCTCTCAAGTTGCTGGTTGTCCCGTGGTATGGGAGTTTGGTCCTACATATTCTACATATTGCTTTATCTTTACCGGTTATTTTCCCCTGTATTTTTTCGAACCCAAAGTAGCGCCAAACTTTGGTCAGGAGAGTAAATATAAAATACAAAGTTGGCGCAAAGCAGGACGCAACGCCACCTACAGGAACCCGGGGCCGGTTGCACCAACTGGGCGTAACTAAGACTGGTCGTAACTGCTAAGTAGGTCTTAGTTACGACCTGGCGTTAGAATGGAACTAACGCCGGTTGCACCAACGGGACTTACGCCTGGTCTTAACTACGCCCGGTCTTAGCCATGCGCGGCCATGTGAATGTTCCATGGTATGCGCATATCACCGCGTTGCTAGGATACCTCGTGACAACAGCTGTTTACTATTTTATTTGACATGCTGTTGGACACCGAAATAAATAATTCATTCGTTCACTCATTGTCATTCATCAATTGTGTTAATGCCTAACAATAAAACACTGCAAACGAATATAATTAAAATATGTATTTGTAATGTCTGGTTTACGACGAGCAGCATTTAGACGGGAATGTTTCTGTAGGAGAGATTTGTTTAATGTGTCGGCCTGTATAAAATATATAAAAATAGTTAAAACAACATTCACAACTGATTATAAGTTGAGAACGGACTAATCGGCCAGCGATATCTTCCCGACAGGCAGTCGATCTGTGAACACTGATCATATCGCCGGCTGTGCTTTGAAATGCAGTTTAGCGAAGCGTTGCAAGGATGGTGGTAAAGCTGCATTGGATTGGATGTAATTGCTATAGAAACAGCCTGGAATTTCAACTCTACGCCTGCCCCTGACCAGGCGTAGGATTTACGCCTGGTCTTAGTGAAAAGAACGCTAAGCCCAGTTGGTGCAACCGGCGTAACGGTTAGGTTGGACTTAGAACGCCAAGTTACGACCAGGCGTAGTTACGACCAGGCTTACGCCCAGTTGGTGCAACCGGCCCCAGATGACCAATAATAGCCTTGCTAATCCGCATGCGATTCACAACCTCACCAGGTGTGAAAAAGCCTCGGAATCTGAATTTGAAAACTACGTTCAAGCAAAGGCATTTATAAAAAAGAATGCCCATAACAGTTTGCAATTTTAAGGGCTGCCTAATATTCGTTTGAATATTAATTTATTTTCGAATTAAATTCGAATAACGAAGTTCGGAGTCAAAGCCCTAGTGTGTGGTACTGGGTCATGAGGTTCAAGGTAGGTTCCTCAGTGCGTGGTGCTGGGTCATGAGGTTCTAAGCCGTTTCCTCAGTGCGTGGTGCTGCGTCATGATGTTCTTAGCAGGTTCCTCAGTGTGTGGTGCTGGGTCATGAGGTTCTAAGCAGGTTCCTCAGTGAATTGTGCTGGGTCTTGAGGTTCTAGGCGGTTCCTCCGTGCGTGGTGCTGGGGCATGAGGCCCAGGCGAGCAGGGTCCAGTACTTACCCACGGGGTCAGCAGCCTTGATGAGTGGTGTGCTGCGAGATGGCTCGCTGACTCCAGCGGCGTTCTCGGCGCGGACTCTGAACTGGTACTCCATGTCCTCCTGGAGCTCCTTCACCACGTAGGAGAGACCATGGACCAGGCTGGGATTGATCCTCTCGTAGCGATCCCCGTCCTTTAACATCTTCTCCAGGATGTAGCCCTGGATGGCGCAGCCACCGTCGTAGTCTGGGGCCTTCCAGGTGACCGTGATGGACTTGGAGGTGGGGTCCTGGCCCGCTACCTGGATGGGTGGGTCTGGTTTCTCTGTGGATCCATCAGTGTTAAGGTTAGGTCTGCGCCAAATTATTATAACATGTATATCATAGTGTATTATTAACCTTTTTAAACTTGATTTCTTCAATAATAACGGCAGTAACATAAGGTCCAGGGTTGGGTCTATAGTTTATCATATATATTATAAATTATAATATTTTGTTGTATATATCTGATGCAGATATGATGCAGTATCTTATCTGTGCAATATAGATGATAATATATTGAAGATGATCATTTCATATTTATGATAATATTATATATATGAGATTATATATATATGATAGTATATATTGTACAATTTATATGATAGTACAATATATATAGTATTATGCATATATGAAAGTATATAATTGTACAAAATATATGATTGCACAATATATATGACAGTATTTATTTATATCAAAGAACACAGTAAATCATATATGATAGTACATCAGATAAATGATCATACATTTAATATACGACTGTATATTTGTTTGATAGTATATATTTGAATAATGTTTTCCGTTGATTTCTATATATTATACATATGAGAGTATAAAATATATATCAGGGATGCAGTAAGGCCCCGGGCCTTCCCCATCATTGAGGAATAAAGACAGAGAGCCATGGCCTTTCAAAGTAAGTCACCACTAGAACTACTACAACTGCACTGAATGCTAGTTGTTGCACTTAATATTGGGCAAATGTTTTTCAGTTTTGTGCAATCCTTCAATGATGATTTATGTGAGCCCTTCGCATTAAAAAAATACGAATCAATCATATGCCTGTTGTTGGTTCTTTTAAAACAAACTTGTTGTATTTGTCGTTTAAGAAGAGTACAGACACGTAAAAAATGCATTTGAGAATGGAAAATATTAAATAATATACGTAGGTTCAATTGGGGCCCTCTTTATCATGACAGTTTCCCATCCCTGGTATATATATGATAGCATATTATATATGATAGTGCAATATATATGAATGAAGTACTTATGCATGATTCCTTCAGTCATAACAGTATATGACATATGATAGTATGTGATATATATGATGGTATATGATAAAAATTATGAAAGAAATTACAAGTGATTTCTTCAGTGCTAACAATAGTATAATGTATAAATGTTAGTACATTATATTTGATGCATAGGATCTATATGAATTAAGAACTCACGCTTGATCTCCTCAATGATCACTGGGCTGCGCAGCTCGAGGTACTCTCCAGCCCCCACCTTGTTGTGCGCCTTGACCCGGAAGTGGTACTGACAGTTGACGTAGAGGTCCTTGACGGAGCAGGAGAGGAGTTCCTCCCCCTTGACAGGACCGGGACAAAGGTCTTCTTGGAGGACTCACGGCGCTCCCAGGGTTGTAGCTGACGATGGGTGTGGCCCCCGTTGTTCTCGGGGGCTTTCCAGCTCATTTTGCAGGAGTTCTTTGTGACATCACTGGAGCTGATGTCCCTTACACTGACCAGGAAGACCTGTACAGGTGTAACAGACAGGGCTCTCTTCAACTGACAGTCGATCATCACAGGGGGCTGTGGATACTGTGGGAGGGGGCCTACTGATGACCTCAACACACTGACAGTAGATCATCAGCAGTGGGCTGTGGATACTGTGGGAGGGGCCTACCGATGACCTCAACACACTGACAGTTAGGGATTGGAATTGATAAGATTTGCACGATTCCGATTCCGCTTATCGATCCGATTCCTTATCGATTCTCTTATCGATTTCTCATTGGCTGAGAAAATAAGTACAAATGTGTTTGTTTGTATCAAATCTCTTTAATATCTGATCGAAGTGCGTCTAGTATTAGGGAAATTGTTTCATTTTCAATCAATTGGTCTAGACAAAAAATATATGTTTGGCTTTTAAGCCCAAATGCCATCATTATGTGCCATAAAACTAAAAACACAGACTCGAAAACAGTCAGTAAGAGCTTGTGCCTTTTGGAATACCTAACAGTGCTCATTGCATTTAACTTGTAAAAAAAATTAAACTGACATAAACAAAATGAAGTATTGATTAGACAGAGATTTATTAGATGTGCCTACCTAATAAACCGTTGGAACACACAAAACCGGAACCATGGCAACGCCGGTAAACAACCCTGAGAAGCCCAATCCCTATGAGAGCTCCCCACGCTACGGCCATCGGAGGCGCACAGAGCCTTTTGGTCGTGATATTATCTATACAATATATTATATTATATACTATTATATATAGAGCTCCGGGAGTCGGTAACAGACAACAATCACTTTCTCCTGCTGCAGTTCACCCCAGACTGCACTGCACTGAGTTTGACGGTGAACGCTGATTGGCTTGTTACGTTACACAATGTCACTTAGTTGTCACGCTGTTGAACGCTGATTGGCTTGTCATCACGCGAAATTCGCGCCAAAGTTGAAATATTTCAACTCGAGCGAATTTGTCGCAGGCACAAATCCTCGTGAACGCGCTCGCCTGTGCACTGGCGAAAGTGTGGCGCGACAATCAAAACTTGTCGCCGGTTTTCTCATCGCGAAAATCCGCTTGTTACGCGTCTCCACGTTCACATTTGTATGGGATCTTGTCGCACCGTCGCGTTTGGTGTGAACCGACAATGCCCTTCTTCCTCGGCAGTGCTGTCACGTTAAAAATTGTACCGGGGGGCGAAAATTGTACCGGCCTACATCATCAGTTGTCCGTTGCCAGGCAACGGACAACATATTACGTAAGGTGTTGTCCTTTGCCAGGCAGGTTTCAATGCGCGCTCATGTTGCCGAAGACGAAATAATATAATACAGATAACGATCGCTAGATAACACTTGTTTTTACTTTATATTTGTATTGCATTTAATTGTTTAATCGAATTTAGCTAGTAACTGAGTGTTTAATGTGTATCATAGTCTAGCTAGCTTGTGTTAATTTAATTTCCTTAATTAAATTTAGAGAATAGATTATAGGTAATAGATAGATAGATAGATAATAGATAGATAAATTGGTAGATAGGTGAGCAGGCATTTACTAACTGGTAAATGTTTTTTATTATTATTATTCACGTAATCCCCATAACATTTAGCTATTACTGTGTAGGGAAATAGATAAATGCAATACAATACAAATATAAAGTTAGGAACGCTAATAAATTTAATTTGTAAAATAAGTGTTATCTGTCTTGTCGCGCTCAATGAACGAGTTCGTGAATGTTCAGAACCTTCCATGTCATTCGACGCGATCGTCTGTGCCAGGCAGGTTTGGAATGGATTACTTTGGATGACGTAGGCCGGTACAATTTTCGCCCCCGGTACAATTGTAACGTGACAGCGCCATGTTTGCTGCGTTCTGAACCAAAACAAAGCAGCGTGTGTGTGACGTCATGACGCATTTGCCGCGACCGGAACCGATAAGCGAAATCGTTAAGCAGGCTTGCTAATGATTCAAAGGAATCGGTTGACTCGGCACCGGTTCTGAACAAGAACCGGTTCTCGATTCCCATCCCTACTGACAGTAGATAATCAGCAGTGGGCTGTGGATACTGGGGGAGGGGCCTACCAATGACCTCAACACAATCAAAGTAGATCATCAGCAGTGGGCTGTGGATACTGTGGGAGGGGCCTACCAATGACTTTGACGTTGACGGTCGCGCTGACGATTCCCAGACTATTCTTCAGGGTGATGGTATACTCTCCGGCGTCGCCGTGGGGAACACCTCAGCTTCTCCAGGTGAGCATTGCTCATCTCCATGGTCATGGAGGTCTTGTCGTCTGCCTTACACTCCACCTTGTCCTTCTGCCACACCATGCTGGGTGTGGGGATGGCGGTGTAGGGGGATGTTGAGGTGGAGCTTCTCCCCCTCAACCACCACTAGTCCTTTTCCGTCAAGCTTCAGGGTCGGGGCGCCTGGGGAAAAAGGGTGGTGATGTAATCTATAAGATGACGCAAACTAAACAAGTGGAAACATAGTAGTCTTGAGCTCTACGGATCAAGAGTGTAAGCGATTATACGTACAGTCAGGATCCTTGGTGAAGATCTTGTCGGTTATCTCTGAGGGATCACTGACACCGATGGAGTTGATGGCGCGCACCCTGATGACATACTTCTTCTCTGGTTTGATTCCGTCATCAACGCGGAACTGGAGCTCCTTGATTGGTCGGGTGTTGACCCGGAGCCACTTAAGCTCTGGGCGGGCCTCTGCCACCTCCACGTGGTAGCCGGTGATGGGGCAGCCTCCGTCCTTAGTAGGAGGCTTCCACGTCACGTTGATGTGCAGCCTGCTGGCGTCGGGGATGGCCACCTGCTGGGGAGGAGACGGAGGGCCTAACAGGATAAAAACAAATGGTTGGTCAACAAGTTGAAATGTAACATGATCATCTTTATGAACAATCATATGAGCTCACAAAATGTATATAAATATTTAAAAAAACTAGAAAGTAAAAACAGCGATTTTCTGGTTGTAAAATGTAAAATAAAGCTCTATCTGATTGGGTGGTCAGTAGTCTGTATCTAGGGGTCAAAGTTGATATTGTTGAGCTTTGAGTTTGGTGGCTAGGTGGACTATCTGAAAGTCTGTTAGGTTGCATATATGCAGTGGTGTAGTCTATTTTATTGTAGTGGGTATACTGTGATGATTCCCTCCCAGCCTCGTACAAACCCGTCCCACCGGTACGTGTACATGTGTGGCGCTTATGGGGTGTCGCACCACACTCACCAACGCAGGGGTCTACAACCCGCTGATTTAAGAGTATAACGATTTTCAACAATCATGGAAAGCTGAGTAGGTTTATCAGTTTAATAACAGTATGACAATGTTTATATGTGAAGCACTTTGAGTCTGCCTTGTGTATGAAAAGTGCTATATAAATAAAGTTGCCTTGCCTTGCCTTGCCTTGAACAAATAGAACACAAAAATGACAAGTTGTCCTGCGTATATCTATAGTAGCAATAGCACATGCTAAACAAGGACAAAATCTACTTAAAATAATTGAATGAACTGTTTACAACCATGGCTAACCAGTGCATGAGAAGGAGATGACAGGAGACTAATGTTTCAATCTTTCAATTGCTCTAATTTGAGCTCTTACTGTTGTTATCTAACATACCATACAGTAATTGAATTGTGTAAAAGTGTGAAATTACTGCACCTTAAAAATGACCATGAATTAGCTATACTCTCATTTGCATAGTGATTAACATTATGAATTTCAATTGTGTATACCAACTGTATGTTGGCTGACATTTACCAAACTTTTTTTCCCTCCACTCTAACCAAGGATGCCTGTTTTTAAATTCCCTAGCCTGACACCCAGTCTGAAAGGCTGGCCAGGGGTTCTCATCTAAAAGTAACAAGGAGATATAAAGTGGGATTAAAACATTGTTGACTACCTGTTATGTGGTTTACACATTAATATGGGAGGACTGGACACACACACACACACAGGCGCACGCACGCACACACACACACACACGCACACACACGCGAGAAGGAGGGGCTCGGCCCGCCAACTAACGTGCAGAGATGCAGGGGCAGCTTCGCGCTTCGTAACAGAGACAGGGCAGAGCGCGAGCACGCAGGGGGAATTTTATGAATGGTGAATGTAGGAGATAACTTCCCCTGCTTAAAGTATTTTATTACAGTTATACCCAACCGGTATTTGCGAAAAATAAACACAGAAGTGAAAGATCTGTCACAAGACGATTGATACGTATCCGTGCACATTTTTAAGTGGGTATACGCAAATCCTGGTGCGTTCCTAGTGGGTATACGGCGTATACCTGCGTATCACGTAGACTACACCACTGCATATATGTCTAGGTTGGTCACTCAACTGCACAAGAAAAACCGTTGGCCATCTTGCAACATCTACGCTGAATCGAATGTTGGCCACTTTTTTTTTTATAATATCCCACCACCCTCTTCGGAGGACAACTTTATTTTTATTCAACAAAATTTGATTTACAAAAGTAAGAAATAGGAGAGAATAATAATAATAATGATAATAATGATAATAATGAAAAAGAAGATAAAAAGGAGATTGAAGTGGCTCCGAACCCATATACCCAAGTGCGCAAGACATACACACAAAAAAAGTAAAATAACAGAATGTTGGCCACTTTAAGGGCGGGCTCTCTGATGGTTTGTATTGTTCAGAGGAACACGTCTCAAGCATAGGACACTTACTGGTTGGGTCTTCGATGGTGAAGATCTCAGTGGGCTCACTGGGATCTCCGACGCCAGCCTTGTTCTCCGCTCGCACCTGGAACTGGACCTCGGTCCCCTCGTCCACATCAGTCACTTTGTACTGGCTCTGCTTGTCAGGAGTCTTACAGCACTTCAGCCAGCGGCTGCCCAGTTTCTCCTTCTTCTCAATCACATACCTGGAAATAGACAAGGTTCTCATACATTACATATTACATTCACAAACCGATGGCGGAGTCCACCACACAGGGAGACAGCAAGCTCTTCAGGAGCAGGGTGAGGCGTCTTGCTCAGGAACACCTCAACACTCAACTAGGAGGAGCCAGGGATCATACTAGCAACCTTCTGGTTACAAGCCAACCCGCTCCACCTCCTGATCTACTGCCTCCCCAATGTTGGTTTAGAAGACAAATTTCTCAACCACATCACATCACCAGAACAATGTATTAGTCTGAGCAGTATTCCAAGGCTCTGGACTGAGACACTGGCTGGATGACTCACTTGGTAATGGGTCTTCCACCATTGCTTTTGGGGGCTTCCCATTTCAGCTCCACGTGTCTCTTGGTAACCTCCACCACCGTCAGCGCGTACGGTGGCCCAGGAGTGGCTGAAATGAACAAGAAGTGAATGCCGAATGCTTCACAATTCCCCACAGCATTGGTCTAACTGGTTAAGCAGTGCACACAGAGGAAGCACTCACTGAACGTGTCCTTGGCGAGCACCGCATCCTCCAGCTCACAGAACTCCCCCATCCCACAGGCGTTCTCAGCAGCCACTCTGAACACATACAGGGTGCCCTCATTGAGGGGAGTCACACAGTACTTGAGCTCCTTCACCGTGGTGTCCACCGCCTGCCAGCCCTTCCTCCTCACGTCCCTCTTCTCCACCACGTAGTTGGTGATGGGGGAGCCTCCGTCGCTGCTGGGCAACTGCCATTTGAGGTCAGCACTGACCTTGGTGATGTTTGTCACCTCCAGCCACTGAGGAGCCGACGGGGGATCTAGGGCCAGAGAGAGAGAGAGAGAGAGAGAGAGAGAGAGAGAGAGAGAGAGAGAGAGAGACAACGAGAGAGAGAGACAACGAGAGAGAGAGAGAGAGAGAGAGAGAGAGACAACGAGAGAGAGAGACAACGAGAGAGAGAGAGAGAGAGAGAAAACGTGAGAAGGAGTAAGAGAAAGAGAAAGAGAGAGAGAGAGCCAGAAAGACAGACAGATAGATAGAGGAACAGGAGTTATGAGTTGTGTGTTTAGGACCATGGGTTATTTTTTGAATATTACATCAATAATAATAATGCAGTAGGCTAATAGCCTACTGCATTTTTATAATGCTATTATTATATATATTATAACGCTGGGTATCAAAGCTTGGACCAAGAGATAAGGGACTTATTGTTGATGGAGGTTAGACTTACAGAGTCTCTCCTTGCAGAGCACAAGGTCGCTGGGCTCGCTGGGTTCACTCTCTCCGGCCTTGTTGACGGCCTTGACCCGGAAACAGTACTCCTGCCTCTCCATCAGACCTTTGAGCAGGTGCTCCGTCACAGGAATGTCCTCTGCGATACGGACCCATTCCTCACTTCCTGCCTTTTGGAATTCAATGATGTAGCCCTCGATCTTGGCACCGCCGTCGTGCTCCGGCCGGGTCCACAGCAGGTTGGCCGTGGTCTTGCCGATATCTTTCACGAGTGGCTTGCCTGGAGCCCATGGAGCGTCTGGATACAACACAACGTCAACATGGGAGTCATTTCTACAGGTCATTCATTCAAATAACAGTTTTTTGGTGATTAGTATGTATCTTGACCAAAAATAAGTGGGGAATAGTAGGGGTTATGTGACTAACCAATTGGATCCTTGATGAGGATGGGATCTGTTTCCACGCTGGGTTTACCGGGTCCAGCCAAGTTCTCAGCCAAAACGCGGAAGCTATACTTCTTCTTGGTCGGCAGGCCCTTCACCCTGGAAGCACACGCAGGATTTTTGTCCAAGTCCCCAAGCTTACTAAGAATAAACAGTATTACTCATATTTCTTGGTAAGAACTGGAAACCATTGGATTCATATGTAATTTTCTTCATGAACATTAGATCTGACCATTACCTAAATGTAGCATCCTTAACAGGGAGTTTGTTGCATCGAATCCACTTGTCACTCTCTCGGTCAAACTTTTCGATCCAGTATCCAGTGATGGGGCTGCCACCATCCTCGTCAGGCTCAAACCATGTGAGAGTGACTGCATCCTTAGTGATGTCTGAAGGAGTGACTCTGGTTGGGCAACCAGGCGGATCTGGAACAAAAGACAAGAACCATCGTTACTTCTTCTGGTTATAGGTTCCAACATGAGACACACCTGGTAAATATCCCTGTTCCACACAGACAAATACTGAGAGATGACATGTTCTCCAGGGGCCAACCTACCGAAGGAGTACTTGGCCACGATGGGGACATGCACGGCAGGCTGGCTGATTCCGTACTGGTTCTCAGCGCTCACTCTAAAGATGTATTCCTTCAGAGGGGTCAGTTTACAGGCACTGAAGGTGGTTTGCTTGACTGTGGCTGATAGCTTGATCCATTCCTCCTTGTCTGTCTGTCGTCTCTCTACAATGTAGTTGGTGACGTTGGAACCTCCGTCGTCTCTCGGGGGGTTCCAGGCCAGGAAGCAGGACTCGTTGGTGATCTCAGAGAGGTCAAAGGCAGCGGGAGGACCAGGCTTATCTGCATGACGGACAACACATTTGATACTCATCTTTTGTTCCACACCAATATGATATCTCTATATTCTGCCTATTGACTATAACAACTTTAAATCAACTTCTGAAACACAAGCTGAGTGTACCGAGGATGTTGACGTCGATAGTGGCGGTGGCGCGTCCACAAGTGTTGACGGCCTCGATGATGTAGGTCGCCGTGTCTCCTCTGGTGCTCTTGTCTATGGACAGCTTGGAGTGTCCAGGCTTGGTGTCTATGGCGATGCGCTCGTTGGTCTTCAGCACCAGGTCAGCCTTGGTCCACTTCACCCTGGGGTCCGGCTTCCCCGTAACATCGGCAGGGAGTTCAAACTTGGTGCCGGCTCTGGCAGTCAGGCCTGCCAGCAGCTTCACGTCCAGCTGGATCACCGGAGGCTCTGTCAGAAGGAAATGGAAGAGTTCAGAAGCAACCACGTCAAAAGATGCTCCTTGGTTGTGTGGTGGAGAAGGGTTCTATAAGATCCAGCCCCTGGAGGCAGAAGATGCATAGGGATGTGTGAGCTGACCTTTAGCGTCCACAGCCTGGATCTCGTCGGTGGCCCTACAGGGCTTCCCTGCTCCCAGCTTGTTGAAGGCCTTGATACGGTAGGAGTACCACTGGCCCTCAATCAGACCCTTCACCAGGAACCTGCCACACACACAACATACAGAACGCCGTCATGAAAGGTTCAGGTAGAGTGGTTACAACACACTATCTAATCTAACCAGAGGGTTGTGTGGTTGCTATGCAGTAGGTTGTGTGGTTGTTATGCAGTAGGTTGTGTGGTTGCTATGCAGTAGGTTGTGTGGTTGCTATGCAGTAGGTTGTGTGGTTGCTATGCAGTATGACATCTAATCTAAACAGAGGGTTGTATGGATGCTATGCAGTAGGTTGTGTGGCTGCTATGTAGTAGGTTGTGTGGTTGCTATGCAGTAGGTTGTGTGATTGCTATGCAGTTGGTTGTGTGGTTGCTTTGCTATCCATGTCATCTCCAGGTCCAGATGTCTCACTTGAGCTCAGGAATGGGCTCTCCGCAGGGCTCCCACTTGTCCGACCCTCTCTGGCACTTCTCCACCACATAGCCCTTGATGTACGAGCCCCCATCGTACTTGGGGGGCTCCCAAAACAGGAAGATGGTCTTGGCACCCTTATCTCTCCACTTCAGGTTTTCCGGGGCGTCAGGCACAGCTGGATACACAGGATAGCACGGTTACCAGACATATCACACCAGGAGGAGACCCCCTCTGCCCTAGCAGCTACCTCTGGACGTACGGCTTCTTAACAACCTGGTCTCACAGGAATCTTTGAAATGACCACGGTCTCTTAACTCAAAATCAGTGGAATCCTCACGGAAACACGCCATTTTCTGTGATATGGCCACGGATTTTGCTCCAATGCAAGTTGATGACACTCCTATTCCGTGGCACACACACAGATCCCAGTTTAAATGAACGAGTCGACCACGGGCGCTTAACTCATAATCCATGGTGGCCTCATGGAATCACTTAAATTGTTAATGATAGTCACGTTCCGTGGCACACACACACACAGATCCCCGTCTCAACGGCCGAGTCAACCTGGTCTCAAAGGGATCCGTGAAATGACCATAGCCTATATATATATATATGAATGAAATTCATATTAACGGTATGGCACTATATCCCTGTTCTCGCCCATGCTTCAGGGAGTTCTGGTGGTCTCCGTGTATAATAAATAAATAAATAAATATTTATATATAACGAAATAAATAAATATCTATAAATATGTATGTGTATTTATATATATATATCAGTGCTGTCAAGCGATAAAAATATTTTATCGCGATTAATCGCATCAATGCCATAGTTAACTCATAGTTAACTAACAATTTTTTTTCTATGCTAAATATCCCTTGATTTCTTTGTTCCATTAATTTTTCTCATTTTAATGCTCTTATCAACATGGAGAAGTGCATCGGCTTGCCTTGTGCAAATGTTTTTTTATGGATGACAACATTGGCATATACTGATCAAAACAGGACGATACAAAAAAAAAGCCTATAGTGCAATTAAACGATGAACATACAAACATACTGCCTTGAACATAGCAGTCAGGCTACTGCTTCTTTGTTTTGAGCCACTAATATAGCACTAATATATATATATATATACACATACATATTTATACATAGGCCTGTATATTTATTTATTTTGATTCTTCGAGGAGGTCTGGTAGTCTCCGTATATGAATAAATAAATATAAATAAATAGGTATGTAGCCTATATACCTATTTACATACATACATATTTATATACATTTATTTATTATATACGGAGACCACCAGACCTCCTCGAAGCAACGAAAACGGTCTATTAAATTCAAGAAGGGCCAGGGAGAATAGGGATATAGTGCCATATCGTCAATATGAATTTCATGGTCAATGGTCAGATACAGATCTCGTTATAACAATAATTTATATCGATGTAACGAGAAAGGATGTAATGATAACGCCAAGAAAATAACGGCTAGGCCATTTTAACCGAATTCAGCCTATAACCTTATACATATAATAGTCTAAATATTAAATATTATAAATATTTAAATATTGTCATATCTGAATCCGATTTATCCGATTTTTGAGAAGACCCCCTCAAAAACTGAAACTAACCACGTTCTTTAAACCCAGTCCCACACCAGATTGTAGTAAAACTGCCCACAGCGGAAAATACATTACAATAACGGCTCTAAACATGTGACATGTATACGTTTTTTTGGCCTATTCTTTTCAATGGGCCTGTTTCCACGTGACTGTCATGGTTGCTATGGTGGTTGCCATCTACTGCCCCCCAAATCTTTCAATTTTCCACAGTTTAGACTTGTAATTAATAAGTTACTTTTGAAATCGACTTGACTCATTTTTTTTATCACTGTCTGGTGGCTTGTTACGTCACTCTGAAAGATGCGCAAGGAAATATTTGGTAGTGACACAGTCTATAACCAATTCGTGAAAGCAGAACATCAAGCTCATTGATTGAACGAGGCAGGGTTATTTGAAATAATTCATTAAGATATCATGTGTGACAGGTCATTCCTCCCCTTGAGTGTGTATTGACTATTTGTGTTGATTGAAATGCTCATTGCAAGCTTCCTGTTCATGTTTAGTGTACCCCTACTGTCCACAAGCACCCTAATGATCAATTAGGAGGCCGAAGCCCTAAAGGAAGTGATGCAATAGGTAACTTCTGAGTTAAGGACAGTAACAAGTAAGCTATAGACCTGGGGTCTCTTTTATATCAACGGGGGTCTCAAAGGATGCATACGATCATCAATTTAGGGATTCCAGCCCTACAAGAAATTACTCAGCAAGTGCTTCATCTCGTTGCACCTCACCCAGCGGCTCGCTTGCAAGATTTTGGCCTGAAATTCTTCCCAGACCTACACCGTAGCCATCCAACATTCATATCTGAGAATCAAGCCTCTCTTTAATAATGACAAAAAGTTATGAGAGAAATTCACATTAACTTTTTCTTATCTCATAAGGGCCGTGGTGCCGGCTCCTTTTGACTTTTTGACCCAAGACTTCAAAATCTTGTCCACAGGCCAGCTGTATATACACGAAACTTGGCCCTCTCTGACCCCGAGGGCAGGGAGGGGGGGGGGGGGGGGGCGGGGGATCTGAGGTTTTGGGTCAGGGTAAGGATTAGGGCTGGCCTTTTTCCAGAGACCCACAATTTTCAATCCCAAGATAATAATAATAATATTAATAAATGAAATGTATATAGCGCTTAATATGGTACTCTAAGATATACCCTGGTTAAAGGTCTAATGAACAAGATTTCATCGCTTGTCAACTAATTTAGATTAATTTCTAATAACGGCTTGTTGCCAATGCGTTTCAATGCAGCATTTGATTATGCTGTGTGAGCCTTTCCTGTAGGGCTGGAGCCCCCAGTGGATAATTTTGAGACCCTCTAAAGAGATCCCAGGTCTATAGCTTACTTGTTCATGTCCTCGCCTCAGTCACCTATTGCATCACTTCCTTTAGGGCTTCGGCCTCCTAATTGATCATTGTAGTATATTTGAATGCCCTCTTTCATATATATGACACCACCACCACTGGGACGTGGCAACAATTCTCCATATCCATATGGGGAGGGGGGGGGGTGTGCTTGTGGACAGTAGGGGTACGTACACTAGACATAAATAGGAAGCACACTCAGGAGGAGGAATGACCTCTCACGTATAACTTAATTAATTAACTTAATTAATTATTTCAAATAACCCTGCCTCGTTAAATCAATGAGCTTGGTGTTTTGCTTTCACTAATAGGTTATGGGCCTAGGCCAGGGATGGGCAACTTTCATGATAAAAAGGGCCACAATTCTTCATCATCACCATCAGAGGGAAACTGAGAGAAGCTACACATTTTTGAATTTGTTGGATATGATTTCCTGTATTCTGTTGCATTTTGGGGATGGCCACTACCTACAAAATCTTCCAGATTCATAACCTATGTATGGTATGTTGATTGAACCAACATACATTAATTTCATGTTTTCCATGCTCAAACAGCCATATGATTGGTTAGTATTTTGATCAGTGCAAAGGGCTCACATATATCATCATTCAATGATGTCACAAAACTGAAAAACAGTGGCCCAACATTAAGTGCAACAACTCAATGAACTCAAACCCAACAAGCATAATATTCACTTCAGGGTTGTGTAGTAGTTGTAGTGGCGACTTAAGTGGTATCGTTGATATCATGATATCGTTTCTAAGCAAACTAGACACATGGGTTTGCCTTTGAATAGTATGAACAGATTCTTCTTTCTTAACCAAGATTTCTGTAACTCAATTATTATTATTATTATTATCTTTTTTTTTGATTAAATAAAAATGATGTGCGGGCCTGACTGAGTGAGGATGCGGGCCGCCAGTTGCCCATCCCTGGCCTAGGCTATGTCACCACAAAATCTGTCCATGCGCATCTCTCAGAGTGACGTAACTAGTTCAATACAAAGTTCAATACAAAAATGACAAGTCAAAACTGTGTAAAATGGAAAGATATTTCAAGGTGTCCTTCTATTTCCTAGCCTTACCGTCGTTAACGTGGTTTGGAGCAGAGAAGTTTGAACTCATGAAGTCGTTTGCAATGTGAACGGTGCATACATTGTGTACATTAATGTCCCTCATCAAAGCATCCCGCTCCTATCTGGACAAAGTAGAGTGATAGTTGAGGTCCTTACTGGCAGGAGAGGAGATGTTGATCGGCTCATCGATGTAGGCTGGTTCTCCTGGACCACACTTGTTGCAGGCTGTAACGCTGAACAAGTACTCCTTACCCTCCATCACGTCGGTCACCGTGTGCTCCAGGTCCAGAACGTTCACGGCCACCTGGAGGAACCCAACAGAAACATCTTCATTTTACTGTTGTCTAAATTTGAATATAAACACCTTCATGTTACTGTTGTCTTAATGTGAAGATATACATCTGAATGTTACTCTAGTCTTAATGTGAAGATATACATCTTCATGTTACTGTAGTCTTAATGGGAAAATATACATTTTAATGATACTGTAACTCTAGTCTTAATGCGAAGATATAAATCTTAATTTAACTGTACTTAATGTGAAGATATACATCTTAATGTAGCTCTAGTATTAATGTGAAGATATAAATCTTAATGTTACTGTAACTCTAGTCTTAATGTGAAGATATACATCTTAATGTAACTCTAGTCTTAATGTGAAGATATACAACTAGTCTTAATGTGTAGATATACATCTTAATGTAGCTCTAGTCGTAATGTGAAGATATACATCTTATTGTTTCTGTAGCTCTAGTCTTAATGTGAAGATATACATCTTAATGAAGCTCTAGTCTTAATGGGAAGATATACATCTTAATGTTTAAGTACTCTGAACAGATAAATAGTTGTGTTTCTGTAACTGTAGTCTTAACGTGAACAGATAAATGGTTGTGTTTCTGTAACCCTGGCCATACTGGGAAAAGAGAAGGGAAGTGTACCTTGACCCAGGTCTTGCGGGACACCTCCCTCTTCTCAATCTGGTAGTGGGTGACTGGGCTTCCTCCGTCGTGGTCGGGGGCTTCCCACATGAGGTGGACGTGGCGCCTGGTCACCTCAGCTACCTTCAGGTCCTTGGGGGCGCTGGGAGAGGCTGGGGAAAAATATTGAATCATCATTCCACTGAAGAATGGCTTTGCTAGAGGGCTCGAAGGTTTGATGAAGCAGGAGAGGAGAGTGTACTGTACCGATGACGGTCACTTCAATCTCCCCAGAGACGGAGATGACATCGTTCTCCAGTGCCAGGGAGTAGGTGCCCTGATCTGGACGCAAACTAGGGGTCACCACCAGCTCTGTGTAGGTCGACTTGGTCACCATGGTAACTCGTTCATCTGTAGAAGTCAGCTCCTTGTCTCCAAAGGTCCACTTTGCAGTCGGGGTGGGGTATCCGGTGATTGGCACGCGGATGGTGAGAGGCTGAGGAACTATCACCTCCAGTCCATTCCTGAAGGCACTCAGGTCGAAGGTAGGAGCCACTGGAGAGAGAACACACTTTTAGAATGATCTCCTCATTAAGTCAGTTACTTTCTAATTTCCCTGATCCTGTACCTACTGTATATGTATGCTATAGGAGCCATCTCAATATATAGTAGTATTTATATTCTGTACATCTATGCCCTCTGCCCATGTCCCGATCTAGTACATGAATATATGGAAATATCTATGTTCTATGAACCTCATCCCTGTGTGTACACTGTATATCTATGTTCTATGAACCCAATCCCTGTGTGTACATGGATATACTGTGTATCTATGTTATATGAACCACATCCCTTTGTGTACATGGATATACTGTATATCTATGTTCGATGAACCACATCCCTGTGTGCGCATAGATATACTGTATATCTTTGTTCTATGAACCACATCCCTGTGTGTACATGGATGTACTGTATATCTATGTTCTATGAACCACATCCCTGTGTGCACATGGATATACTGTATATCTATGTTCTATGAACCACAACACAGCCATGTCAGTTCTGGGTACCGTGAGTGTCATCAGCCAGAAGGGGTCCCAGTTGCTCGGTGGGATCAGAGATTCCAGCAGCATTCTCAGCAAAAACTCTGTAGAGGTACTTCTGAGAAGGCTTCAGACCAGTCACCTATACACCAGGTCACAACAGCCAGACTTACAATTCAACTTAACAACCAATGGAAGATCAACAAGTCATCACTTAACCCTAAACACTCAAGCCACTATTGTGTTAGGCTACGTCTTTAGGTCAGAAAACTGAGTGGTTGGGTACCCGGTAGGAGAGGTCCTGGCAGAGCCTGGTGTTGCAGCGGAGCCACTTGTCTGATCCATCATCACACTTCTGGATGATGTAGCCGGTGATCATGCTGCCTCCATTACTAGTGGGGGTCTCCCAGGAGAGGGACACTCCAGCCTTGGCCTGTTCACTGTAGTTCAGGTTCAGAGGAGGACTTGGCCTCTCTGAAAACAAATAAAAGATCTATGTTTCCATCATATCCTTATAAACCTGATGATAGGTTGAGCAACAATGGCTATATTCAGACATGTTAATCGATGATGACAGTGAATCCCAAGACTCACCGATGGGATCCATGATCTTGACAGGTTTGGTCGCGGCGCTGGGTCTGCCCATCCCAGCCTTGTTTTCAGCTCGGACTCTGAAGATGTACTCTTTATTCTCCACCACGTCGTTCAGGGCGGCAGAGCGGTCAGACACACTACAAATAGTGGCCACCTCCCACTTGACGGAGGTCCTATCGCGCAGTTCTATGATGTAGGCAGTGATGTCAGAGCCTCCATCAGACATGGGAGGCTCCCAAGTGATGGTGGCTCCAAACCTGTTGACCACACTGACCCTGACATTCTCAGGAGCACCAGGCACATCTGAAAGAAAACCACATGTGTTCTTAATTTTTCAACCTCATGTAAGTACTGTAAGTAGGCCTACTGACAATCCTGAGGAGGTCCCTTCTCACCAAACTTATTCTTGGCCTGAACAGCATCATCTGTGCTGACGCTGGGCCCGCTGCCCACTCGATTGCGAGCGCAGACTCTGAACAGGTACCATGAGTCCTTCTGCAGACCGCTCACACAGTACTCTGGAGTATCTGCACGGTCTGTTGCCAGGGTCCAGGTCTTACGCTTCATGTCTCGTCTCTCCACCACGTAAGCAACAATCTTGCTTCCGCCGTCGCTCTCTGGCTCCTCCCAGGCCAGACTCACCTCACCGTCAGTGGTGTCAGTCACCTTCAGTGCCTTGACAGGACCAGGGACGTCTGAAAACACAACATCTCTCTTCAAATCGTACATCTTCAAAATCTCATGGTCCTTAATGATGTTCTCAAGCAATAAAACCTTACCTATGACATCCAGGTTGATGAAAGCCTCTCCCTCTCCATGCTTGTTCTTAATGATCACCTTGTACCTGCCCTTCTCTTCCTTGGTGGGACACTTCAGACGGTATTCAGTCTTGTCCGTGGTAGTGTCCACGTTCTGGACTGGGAGAGAGGAACCCTGAAGGAACCACTCTGCGTCGGCGCGAGGATACGCATCGTAGGGAACGCTCATGACGAAGGGCTTCCCGGCATCGGTAACCAGGTTCTGATCTGTGGTCTTGATCTTTGGCACGGCTGCAAAACATTTGAGGGCAAAGCTGATGAAGACAGTTGAAAATAAATGAGTAGGGCTATTAAGTTTAACTAAAGAGGACTGTATAAGACAACACCTTTACAGTGGTGACTTACCTGCCAGCTCCAGCTTGGCCCGGGCGTCTTTCTCCTTGGCCACAATCCTGTACTCTCCTTGATCGCGAGGGCGGATCTCACACACCTGCAGGCGGTGGATCTTCCCCTCGCTGATCATCTGGTACTTATCTCCTTGGACAATGATCATATTGTTTCTCATCCACTTGACTTCCACTCTGTCCTTATTGAGCTCCACCTCAAACACAACGTCTGACCCTGGGGGCTCGAACACATCTTGGGGGGGTCTGATGATCTCGACTGGGGTTTCTGTGATAATAGGAAAACAAATGTTTAGGATTCCCAGAAAAATTTACTTCATGTATTCACACCTGACCCGCCAAGTAAAATATGCTCACCTTCAACAAAGAGCCTGGCTCTGGATCTCCTTTCATCCAAGCCACAAGCGTATTCACACTCATCATCCGGTCGGCACTGCTTGATTATCAGTTTGCATGTTTTGCCATCTCTCTCCTTGTGGTATCTGCAATTCAATCCGATCAATAACCTATTCATTAGAACTCCAAATGCATTGTGCTCCAGTAAGAACGCTACCTAGCCAGGATTCTTTATTATGCCAACTCAAATGATTGACACAGCCTATGATTTAGGATAGGCTATTATCTGTATTTTGTTTTCTATATAAACAACACGTTTTGCAGTATGAAGCACATTTGATCTAGTATTGAACTAAACCGTCTTGCTTCTTACCTTGTCCCTTCTCTGATCTCACGTCCATTTCTGTACCACTTGACAGCTGCCTTCTCCTTGGACAACTTGCAGGTGAACTCTGCATCCTCAAACTCTGTGATGGTCTGGTCTTTGAGCTGAGCTGTGAAGTCTGTGGGTGCCTCGCTGATGATCAGCTCTCCTGCACACTTGTCCTCTCCCACCATGGCTGCATACTCTGCCTCATCATCCATGACACAGTCCTTGATGGTCAGTGTATGCTTGAGTCCATCCACCCTGTAGAGGATCCTCTTGCTGAGGACCACCTCCTGCCCTGCCTTTGTCCAGCGGACCGTGACCTCCGGTCTGTTCACTTTACAGCTGAAGCTCACTGTCTTCTTCTCCTGGGTCTCGACATCCTCTATGGACTCCAGGAATTTCACCTTCTCCGCTGGAGGAGAAACAAAACAACATCCTTGGTCTTAAGCACTACTTCTATTTCTGGGGTTTGTGAAAGCGCCCCTAAATATCCTCATGACACAACTAACAAAGAGTCACTAGATTGGTTTTCATAGCCATCTGCAGATACTAAATACAGAAATACTGAATCTTAAACTATATATTAAATGCCTTATCGACTTATGGAAAACCCTGTTGGCACATCATGTAAGCAGGATTACGATACATACATCTACATGCTTCAGGGGAGGTTCAGATGTTTAGTCTTACCTGCTACTTTAGCACTGGCTTCACTCTTGGCCTGCTCTCCTCTGTGGTTGGTCAGGATGATGGAGTAGTTGGCCACGTCTGACTTCTGGGCATCTTTGATCCTCAGAGAGAACACATGGTCTCTCTGGAGCATGACGTACTTGCCGCTCTCAAACATGGTCTCAACGTTCTTCAGCCACTTCGCCTTGGCTCCCTCAGAGTTCACCTCACAGTTAAACATGATCTCACTTCCCTCCTTCACTTCTGCATCTTTAATGGGCGTGATGATTCTTAATTTCTCTGAAATAAGGAAGAAAAACATTAAAACTCGCAGATCGCAGAATCTTAGTAGTTAGGGTAAAAGCAAAACGTGACTCACCAATTACATAAAGATCAGCTGAGGCCTTGACGTCTCCAATGTGTGCAACATAGCCTCCTTCATCCTTGGTCTCACATTTTTTCACAATCAGTGCTCTTCTCTTCCCTTCACTCACTATGTCATACTTGTCACCTACGTTTATCTCCTTGTCACCTCTGAACCACTTAACCTCATAGGTTTCCTTGGAGACGGAGCAGACGAATTCGGCCTTCTCTCCCTCCACCACCTCCTGGTTCTGAGGCCTGGAGATGAACTCAGCAGCGAGTTCTACAGACACGAAGATCAAACCCTGTTACCTTCCATGCACTTATTTAACTCTCAACTGTTAAAATCGTCAATTTCAACAAAAAAGTTAAAGATAAAATTTAGAACCAAGTATAAGTATACATTTCTTGAGAAATAGATCTCTGGATCTCAAACAGAAAGTTAGCTATCCTGGAGGATAGCTTTACTGATGTGGAGATGTCAGTACAGCACACAGTACAAGTGAGCATTGGTGTCAAACTTATTCTGTGAATGAATATAGTTAAGGTGGACTGAGTTTACCGTTCAGTTTAAGATTAGCTGATGTCTTCACATTGGGACTCAGTCTACAGGTGTATTCCCCAACATCTACCATCTTCAGGTCCTGGATGATGAGAATCCTTCTCTTTCCATCCATGATCTGTTCATAGCGACCTCCCTCAGGCAGCTCCCGCTCCCCTTTGTACCAGGTGACCTCTGAACAGGGCTTGGACACTTCACAGATCAGTTTGACACTGTCTGTCTCCGTCCCATCCACGTTGGACAGGTTCTTGGTGAACCTAGCTTCCTCCTCTGCAAGAAGCCATGAAATAAAACAAATATTTTTAAAGTGCCAGACCCTCTTACATTCCTCTGTGGATCACGTTTTATTACAGGTTTCTTCCAAACTAATCCTTATGACCATCTAGTTCAGAAATATATTGAGAGGTTACCCTTTTTCTTTTCATAAATGATGACATACACCCAGAACTGACAATATGTTAAAGGCTAAGACTAACAATATAGTGGTGCCATAGTTTCCTTACCGACAACAGTCAGCAGGCCGGTTGATTTGGACGTCCTTGCATCGCATTCATATTCCGCCTCGTCATCAAAACATGATTTGTGTACGATGAGGGTTCTCTGGACTCCCTTGGCGATGATCTCATACTTCTTTCCTTTCCTGATCTCATTTCCATCTTTGAACCAGCAAACCTGCATGAGCACATCCTTAATTGTAACCTTTTATACACCAAGAAGTATTACATCTCATACAGTATAGGTTGTATTACAAACTAAATTGGCTATCACACTTGAATTAACTCTACGGTATGGTTGTATGCATGTTTTGTGATTATCGTTGTACCTTGGCAGACTCCCTTGAGACTTCACACTCAAACCTGGCTGATTCCTTCTCCAAAACCTCTACGTCCTTGAGACCTTTAGTGAACTCAACAAGAGGAGCTGAAGGTACAGGAAACAAGGTTAAAAAACATGTCCAACATTCAACAACAACCACCCCTCAAAGTGTTGTGAGGGCCTTACGCTGGACTTCCAGGAAGCAGGAGGTTTTGAAGTCCTTTGCGTTGCAGGTGTACATCTTGGCGTCGTTTGTAGTGCAGTCACGAATGATGAGGGCTCTCTTGCGTCCATCAATAATAATTTCATGTTTCTTGGTCTTGCGGATCTCCTGTCCATCTCTGAACCAATGGACCTCAGCGTTCTCCCTGGACACTTCACACTCAAGGGTGGCAGTGGCCTCTTCTTCAACCGTCTGGTCCTCCAGAGGTTTGCTGAACTCTACCGGTGGCTCTGCACAAACAGATATTTATAAGTATAATTACTGCTCTTGAAATAGGTATTCAGTGTTTCCTCAACGATTGCTTTCAGTAGCGGTGCTGAGATGTGTGTGAGGTGCACAATTTAGGTGAGTGCTGCATGCAGCACTCAACTATTGTTCTTGTTAGGTTTTATTCTTTCTTTCTTTCTTATTCTCTACAAACTTTGGGACCTATCTGCTTCCTCCATTTTTCACCTAGAGACTCCATTCCAATTATAAAATGTTCCGATTAGCTTGGAGTCGCGCGATTCTTTTCAGATTTTAAAAATAATTTATACTTTTTAAAATATTCTACTTTTAAAATACTATCTTTTTTAGTCTACTCTGGTGCTTCAAGTGTTTACGACCTAACTAAATCAATTTTCAACCATTTATCTTCGTTCAAACCATTAACAATGAGACCATGAGATTTTTTTTTACACACTTGTATCTTCAATAATATCTAAACGGAATTTCGATAACATTTAAACTTTCTTCAGAATCACAGTTTTAGTTTCATACCGGCTTCGTTTTCAGCTGTTTTCCTTGAACGACGTCTGTCCATTCTGACACTCGTACTTTTAAGACATCGGAACTCAATAATTTTTCGACCATTTACCTTCGTTCAAACAAATTGACAAATGTCGACACTTGTATCTTCAATAATATCCCAACGGAATTTCGATATCATTTAAACTTTATTCAGAATCACAGTTTTAGTTTCATACCGGTGTTACACCGAATTCTGCGACCCACCAAAAAGTTTGACCCCAGGGGGCGCTGTTGCATATTTTTTGCAACATGCACGAGCGAGTTTGAAGCGTAGACAGGCATGACAAAAACATGACAAAAACATAAGATCTCCCCTCAACCAATTAACTTTTTGTTAAAGGTGCTTGATAAATACATTTGTTTTGCATTTTACAGACCCATACAATGATAGGGCGTTTAGTACGGTCCTTCACCGTTGCTTCTTTACCCATAAAAAGCTACAGTCAGTGTTAAATTACGATGATTTACCTTTGAGCAATTCCTATTATAAGCTACTGTGTAAAACGCTGTTTAGAATGAATGTTAGTATCAAGAAAAGAAAGGCCCACCGGTGGGGGGAGATCTTATGTTTTATTTATGTTTTTGTTATAATGAGAGAATTCGGTGGGGGAGAGCCAGGTCGATTGAAACACGGGACGATTGAAACACAGTGATTTCCTCGAAAACCATGCAAGGCTTTCACGTCAAATTCCGTCACTACGTTCAGCATGCAAGACTGACCGATCCCGCGAAATTTCATGTAATGATGACGTCCCACTGTTCAAATGTTATCCCCTGAACCTGTTTTCGAGAGCGCTAAGTAAAATCCTTCCTGCGGTAGTTTTTTTTGTAATAAATAGTTGTGTTTTTTGTTTCATGCCATAATAATATGACTATGCAACAGATGAATTAGTACTTAAACCTGTGCTAAAGTGTGCAATGTCAGAGTTTTGAAGTTTAGAGGTTAAAAAGGTTTAAGTGTCAGTAGTCGCTGTCGGGACGATTGAAACACTTGTTTCAAACGCAACAGGAGTCATGTTATCCGGTTGACGTGGTCGTTTTTGTTTAAAATAAATAAAAGGATGTTCAACCTTGTATCCCTAAACATGACTTAAGACAGGGAAATAAGTAAAAATATAGCTGTGAGCAGCAATCCGGGGGTCAAGCATAATGGGACTTGATAAACTAATTTTGCTGGACGGACGTAATCGGCTGGCTACATGGCTACATGACGACCGTCTCGGTAATTGGTAATACCGACAGCCGGTGGGATGAGCATTATGCGAGTACGCGTCAATGTTTACCAAATGGGAAAATTACCCCACCCAGAGGTAAGGGCGCAATACAGTCTGCCTTACAGAACAAATGTCACAAATACATAGGGGTATTCGGAACAATATCCCTAAAAGAGACACAATGTAAACAAGCATCTGTTCTGGAGGTGGTTTGTGAAGCATCAAATCCAGTGGGAATTGCAGTTTATATTGTAAGTGGGCGGAATGGTAAATATAGTCATTGTTGTACATGATGATTGAATATGATTGATATGTTATCAGTTTTATATAACACAGTATATGATATGAACATGAAAAAATACATGACAATGAAAGTTATTGGCAAATGGGTATCAATGAAAATACATTGAAGTTGCTTTCTAAGGGCTGGAATAGACTTTCTGCTAACAACGCACCCCTAAAAGTCAAATCACACCAAATTATTTGGGCATCATCAGGATAGGGTCATAAGACTATGAGCCAAGTTTGGTTTGGATGCATGAAGGCCTTGCAGAGATATGAGCTCACTTCCTGTTTGACGTGCCCCTGAGGTCAAAGGTCACCAAATAGTTTGGAGGTCCCCAGAATGATGTCATGAGTCTATGTACCAAGTTTGGCTATGATATGTTAAAGAAGTGCTGAGAACAGCCTTACTTCCTGTTTGGCTGCTTTGCCGTCAAGTTTGATTGGCTGTCACGGCCAAACGGTTTTGAATTTGAGGAAGCTGTTTGACATATTTGTTCAGCTTGGTCTGAAGATCAAGTTTCATGAAGATTGGACATAATTTGTGGCCTGTGGAAATGGACAACTGATTTTTACAACTTTCAACATGCCAGCCAAGTTCTGATGTTGCCATGAGAAATCATTTAAAAGCTATAAGGGGAGGTCTGACAGTATCAACAGACATTGAAAATAAGTTTGAAATGTACTCATGTGAAGAGAGAGGAGTTAAAACACGTCTCCATTAATTATAGCGCCCCCTAGAGGTCAATGGTCACCAAATTCATTGAGTGTCCCCATGATGATGTTATGGGTCTATGTATCAAGTTTGGTTATGACATGTCAAAGGGTTGCTGAGAAATTGGCTTACTTCCTATTTGGCGGCTTCGCGGTCGAATATGATTGGCTGTCGCGGATATTTCTGCAACAAATACTATACTAACTATATGGGGAGGTCTGATAGCATCACAAGACATTGAAAATAAGTTTGAAATATACTCATGTGAAGAGAGAGGAGTTAAAACACATCTACATTAATAACAGCGCCCCCTAGAGGTCAAAGGTCACCAGATTCATTGGGTGTCCCCATGATGATGTCATGGGTCTATGTACCAAGGTTGGTTATGATATGTCAAAGGGCTGCTGAGATATCGGCTTACTTCCTGTTTGGCGACTTGGCGGTCAAATTTGATTGGCTGTAGCGGGCAAACGGTTTTGAATTTGAAAAATCTATTCAATGTTTCTTATCAAGCATGGCCTGAAGATCATGTGTGCCAAGTTTCAAGATGATTGGAGAACATTTGTGATAGAAGATGCATTTTGAAGGTTTTTGACATAAACCAAGATGGCGGAAAATCCATCATGGCGCAAAATAACGTCATAGGGTGCTTTGAACTCGGCTTGGACCAAGGCTTCCAATGATCCCTTGTTTGTGAATATTGGACGAATGGGTCGAAAGTTATGAACATGAATGCATGTCCAACTTTGACCTGATGGTGGCGCTAGAGCTGATGAGCTAGCGTCCTCAAATTTGCTTCATGGGCTAATGGGACTGTCCTGAACCAGTGTGCCAAATTTCACAACTTTTCACCTAGGCATTCTATGGACTGCCATGGCAGGAAAATAATAAGAAAACGTACGAAAACAATAGGTTGTCTCGCAGCTTCGCTGCTTGACCCCCAATTAATGCAAATTTAGACGTCCAAAAGAAGAAAGGTGAGTTTTAATCGAAATGTGCATCTTGACAATTACGCACGTGCCAAAAATATATTTTAACCTATTTATATTATGCGGAATGATGTGAAATTTTAGCAATGACGAGTACACTACTATGTTGTCCGGTATGTTGCATAATAACAAGAGTAAAGTCAATAGTTTATTTTTAAAATATGCTGTTTCATTCGTCCCGCATGTGTGTTTCAAACGTCCCGACTAGGCGGGGCGTTTGAAACAGATGTCAACTTACATTCAAAGTTAAACAGCTCGATCATCCAACACAGTGGCGCAAAAAGTGGGTATGCACTATATGCGGCGCATAGGGGCGCCGCACCAGAGGGGGCGCCAAAGCGATTGAAGTAAAATTATTTGAGTCTGCATTTTCTGTATTTAACAGCGTTTGTGTACATGATATGATGATCAATAACAGAGGAACGTCAATGATAAGGCGCCCCCCCGCTCCTTCGCCTCCCTCCCCCCCTCCTCTCCACACGGCGCTCCAGTGGCCGCCCCCTCGACTACGCCCTGGAGGCGAGCGCCAGAGTGTCTTCATTTGAACCGTATTGTCATCGGATGACCCGTAGCTCAATATGGAGAGGCAGAGAAGAAAGCCCTCGGGGTCACAACATAGAAAAAGAAAGATTGGGAAGGTCGTTTTTATGGCAGTGTATCAAGAGGAGGCTTGTAAATATACAGGTTAGCTAAATCTACTACTAGTAAAACAACAGGTTACTGTTGTCTTGCAACTGTGTACTGATCAGAATGGAGCCTACAATATAACGGATCATAACAAGAAAAATAAAGGAACTTGCTTGTGGCTATTTTGTTTTACTTCAATTTCAATGCAAGTCTTTGTTTTATGTCAATAGATCCAGTAAAAACGGAGTTATAAAGTTGATACTTTATAACTCCGTTAATAATCCAAAAGTGAATAAATTAATAATCCAAAAGAATAAATAAAAATATTATCGTATCTGAATCGAGACTGAATCGTTCTACACAGTATTACGATGCATCGAAGAATCGATTATTTTTCCCACCCCTATTGGTTACTGTACTCAGTCTATTGTTTTGCATGAAAGCTTTTTGGTGAAACTAGAGTGGTGGGGTATAATAACTGGCAGTGTCTTTCAAAGATACTGAAGCACCATGAAACAAGTGGTTACCACATAAATGCTTATCTGATGTGGAAAGAATTGGCACCCCGCATATGCCTAGGTAAAACTATTGATAGCGAATTGCAGAGAGCCTGTTGACTCAAGTGATCGACTGCATACTCTTCCTTGCAGAAGGAAACCTGCCACTTAGGGGGACTGTGAAGATGTGAATGGCATCTTCACTGTGTTAACATGTTTTAAAAGATTCACGTGTTCCAGTCTGGCTGTTAGCCCTGTAATAGTCTGCAGCTGTGGCTCATAGATTAATTGAGCCACACCTTTTCTGGTGCTTCTTAAGAGGGCCAGAGTTCTAGACTGGAGGGCGGCTTGAGTTGTGCAAGTGACTCGACTGTTGTGGTATTGTTTTTATGTAATATAAGTTTTTACCAACAACATTGTGCGTCGAGGAAACTCTTTTTCACAGGGACAAAATGCACAGATAGGAAATCCTAGAAATGGAAATTTTTCTGGGTATCCTTGATCTCATATAGCACGGTATGATGCTACACTGGCAGAGCATCTCTGTCCTGGTGCACTCAAAATTAATTTTTTGATTCAATATCAGAGTGTGTTTTAGGTCAAATTTGTGCCCAGAAAAAAAAAGGGGGGGGGGGGGGGGCGCCTGCTATGTGTCTGCATACCCCCCAGAAAGTAGGCAGTTGCGCCCCTGATCCAACATATGTATTAAATTACACTTGTAACTAAGAGAAAACACATGTGAGTTGTTGATCACATGTTGAAATTATTTGTATACGTAACGTCATCTTTGAAAAAGACGTTTAACTGAAAAGTGTTTCAATCGACCCGGCTCTCCCTAACACATGTGTAACACCGGCTTCGTTTTCAGTTGGCCTCATTGATTTGCGTTGACGCTGGAGCATGAGGACGTTCGTTCCGTTTTTCCCGCCAGTTTGGGCTACTTTTGGAGGACGTTCAGGCAGTGTTGCCAGATTGGGCTATTTTTCCCGCTCTATTGGGCTTCTTTTAATCACGCATCAGCTCGCTATTCTCTTAAAAACACACACACACACACACACACACACACACACACACACACACACACACACACACTAGGGCTTTGACTCCGAACTTCTTTATTCGAATACAATTAGAATATAATATCAAAAAATAAATCAATATTCTAACGAATATTAATAATTAATAGGCAATTCAAACCTGTTATGGGCATTATTTTTTGTAAATGTCTTTGCTTGAACGTTGTTTTCAATTGAGATTCCGAGGCTTTTTTTACGCCTGGTTAAGTTGTGAATCGCGTGCTCATTAGCAAAGCTATTATTAGTCATCTGGGCTCCTGTAGGTGGCGTTGCGTCCTGGTTTGAGCCAATTTTGTATTATATAGCAAAACAATGGTCAACACCTACAACATCCCCCGAGGAGGAGATCGGAATTTACACTCCTGGCCACTTCAAAAGCAAAGTGTGGCGCTACTTTGGGTTCGAAAAAATACCGGGGAAAATAACCGGTAAGGATTAAGTAATATGTAGAATATGTAGGACCAAACTCTCGGATCAATACCACGGGACAACCAGCAACTTGAGAGCCCACCCGTCTACACTATATCCCGGCAAGCTGCAGACTTTTTGCCCTCTGGTGGACAAAACATATACAACTTAAGTATTACACCATAGGTCTTACTGAAAACATTTAATGGTCAAAATATTATTAATAAATATTTGAATATATTTGAATATTATATTATTAAACAAACAAACTTCAAATATGATTTTTGGGCAAAAGTCAAAGCCCTAACACACACTGTCACTTTATTTGTTTCCAACCATTTACATTTTCTTAAATGGTGTGCATGTTTACATTGTTAACCCCATTTAGACTTTGTTCAAATCCCTTCACTTGATTTAAGCTATTTAACGTTTCTTTATGCCTTAATCTATGTGGCTTTATTAAAAAATATTTTTGCAACCTCCCTTTGCACTAAGGCACTCACCGCATTTTCTGCAGGAAATGCATTTTCTACTTTGATCTGATAATTGATTTCAATAGTTCTAGTGAATTCCAAAATAAATGGTCTCATACAATGGCGTTACAATATAAATGAACATGAAATAGCATGCAGGAGTAATTCATTTTAGACATTGTGCAAATTCAGTTTTCAGTTAGCAATTCGTTGACATACAATCGTCTGGGTTGAATTATGGTGTTGCTTCGGTTCTACACAATCCAATCCAATTTGTACGGTATTTTCTGTTATTAAGTCGCTTGTTGTTCTCTGAATGCTCCCTATATTTTGTCTAAAGCCATTCATGAGCTAATACCACCTACAGTTTCATCATGCGATTTTTAATTATTCTATAGCAGAATAATATATTTCTTCAATGACAATAATGACACAATAATGACCACTTTAATAATACTATAATAACAGGGGTTTTTCTAGAAAAAAAAAGTAGCAGGGAGCAGACCCCTGTGCAAAGCCGAGGGAGCAACTCGACCGAGGCGGGGGATGGTGTGGAAGGGGGGTCTCCCCCTTCCATGGCGCGAAGCCTTTGAAAAAATAATGATTAAATGGTACATTCTGAGGCTATTTTAGAGAGAAATTCTAGCTCTTGTGGTCATCCTGAAAAACTAAAATACTTTTATTAAGTAGGACAAATCACAACAGCAGCCGTCTGTTCCTGAGACTGCCCCAACGGCTCACTGCCTTGTCAAAATCAAATTGATCCATTGCAGGCCCCTCAATACTGATCCTGAGGAGGTGGTTCAGGGTAGCGATAGTCATGGTAGACCTCCTGTGCCATGCCTCTATGGAACAAGTTTTGGGGCTCTAGAGTCAATAATGGCGACGCTATAGAAATGTTACTATTGTTGTCGTTTTCAGTTTTGCACTTTGCAGACGGTCCCTAAGCTCGCGGCTGAAAGCCGACTGCTCGTAGAAGCCAATGCAATTCAGTTTTGCACTTTGCAGACGGTCCCTAAGCTCGCGGCTGAAAGCCGACTGCTCGTAGAAGCCAATGCAATTCACCGTTCGCTAAAGACGGCTCGTTTGGATGAAAACTATGTTGTAGTAGTGTTAATTTTGTCAGCTATTTTAGATTTAGTCTTAGTCTTAGTCTTTTGATGAAAATGCTTATTATATTAGTCACATTTTAGTCATTGTTTTCCTTTGTAGTTTTTGTCTAGTTTTAGTCGACGAAAAGTCCTTACATTTTAGTCAACTTTTAGTCAAAATGTTTTCTCTTTTTAAACTAGTTCAATTAGGCTAACCCTATATATATGGACACCTGCTAAGTTGTTCCACTCAAATGCCGCTTTTCCACTGCATGGTACCAGCTCGACACGACTCGACTCGACTCGACTCAGCTCGCCTTTTTTGCGTTTCCACCGCGATCTAGTACCTCAAGTGGCTGCTTTTTCTAGTACCGCCTCGCTCTAGGTTCCAAGCGGCTGAGCCGATGCTAAAAGGTGACGTCGGCAGACGGCCGGCCACTGATTGGCCAGAGTGTGACGAAGTCACGAGAGCGACATGGCAACCATGCTGGTAACGATAGAACAGCCATAGTAGCGCCGCAGCCAACATATTCCACTTCTTCAACATGCCAGCTAATAATACGAACACGAATACCATCGCATCGATGTTCTCCATTGTTGTTATGTGGGTTCTGTCCATGTGTGGGTTACGTAGGTGTTGTTTGCGTCGCGTACAAAAATACGTCACGGCCCTTTCGCGCAGACGACCCCGCCCACGTCCCGGAGGTACTATTTGCGGTGGAAAAGCACCCGCGCTGCTACCGTGTCGAGTCGTGTCGAGTCGTGTCGTGTCGAGTCGAGCTACATGTGCGGTGGAAAAGCGGCAAAATAGAGTACTAAAGTGAAACGATACGTTGTCCTGGCAACCGGATTTTCAGTTCTAAACAACCGAACGAGAGATGGCGTTCTCCATTGCTTCCATGTGTTGTTTCTTTCAATAAAATAAATCAATTTCAAGTCCAATCGAAAAATGTCAAGGCGTTCATGTATTCCCCTGGGGTATTAAAAGGAAAAGTTTGTAAACGTTAGTTTAGTTTAGTTTTTTTTTCTATATGAAGACAATCTATTCTCAATATTACGTACATCATTGGTAAAGCAAACTCACAAATCAATTCGCAAAAAGATTGTTCCTTTTCTATAAAAGGTTTGTGTGGCATAGGATTTCCCCTTGTTAATTTGGCTTGTGTAGAACCGAGAATCTGTTGCTATCGAAACGTGACGTCACACTTTAGTACTCTTGTCTGTTCAGCCTTCAAAACGATAGCTGGTAAATTGTGAAAAATGCATTAAACTGTATTCAGAAAACGCGGTTATATGCTATAAACCCTATAGTATCTTTGTATAAAGGCTGGGACGAATTTCAAAGTCCACCTTATGTTGAAGTATAGACCGTGGCGATTCCCATTGAAACGAATGGCGCGGTGATTTTCTTCAAAACGAGAGCCGGTAAATTGCGAAAAATGAATTAAACTGTAATCAGACAACGCGGTTATATGCTATAGACCCTAGTATCTGTGGAATAAAAGCTGGGAAGATATGTACAATGCATAACGCTAGCTCATAGCTGAGTGGACTATACCTCCCGTTGCCAAGTCGTAGCTAAGGTCCGTCCTATTTACTGGAGGAGTTAACAGTTGCATAAGAACCTTACGAGTGTACTGATTGGAAAATATCGTGCATTTTGAATGTCCAAATAGCACACCACTAACATTTTCGTCCTGTCTCGTCTCGTCAACGAAAACAAAATGACATTTTGTCATAGTTTTTATTATCAAAGATCTATTTTTAGCTCGTCAACGTCTCGTCTTAGTCACGGAAAAAAGGTTGTTGACGAACATTTTTCGTCATATTTTTCGTTAACGAAATGAACACTGTGTTGTAGCTGGTTCTCTGGGTTACTACACTTTTATTGGGCTAATTCGGCCGTGCAGCTGCCATTTAGTTCCCTGCTACGGGTTCCCTGGTAACAGGGAACCCTGTTCGACTGTTCGACTGTTCGTTTTTCTCTCGCAAAACTCTTGATCAACACTCAGCATTTGTTTATTTCTGTCGTTCATTGAAACCGCTTTGTGCAGAGAGAACTGGAATGGTCTTGTATACTTGCTTAGCATCTTAACGCCTAGACCAAAAACCCATTCAAATACATAGTAGCTAGCTAGCTAGCTGCTAATAACTTTAACGTTAGCATGTCGACTCGGTCTGGGAAACTCCAATTCGGATCGGAATATTTTTGGAGTAATTATAAGTTATTTGAGGATCAGACACATTGTCAGGTGGTGGTGTTGGGATATTTTCGCGGAGAAAAGATCGTTTTGAGAAATAGTGTATGTTGTACAGCAGCATGTAAGTACAGATCCAAGTCTGACAGGTTCAGTCGGCATTTCGGTAGGATGGCGCACGCCGGGAGTATCGGGGCGCAGCGCCCCTGTTCCCTTGTTTAGAAAAAACCCTGTAATAATACTGTTTCAGAATGCGGCATCTATGGCTAATTGGAAACACTGCTTTATCATTTTATCATAAGTATTTAAAACGTTGTTACATGATATATTATTTGGGATAGTGAGGGTTGTTATGTTAGTAATGTTGTCTGAGCGTTACCTCTGTTACTGAGTGTTTTGGTAATGTTAGTAAAGTCTGAGTGTTACCTCTGTGGTCGAGTGTTGCGGTAATGTTAGTAAAGACTGAGTGTAACCTCTGTAGGTGAGTGTTGTGTTGTAATGTTAGTAAAGACTAAGTGTTACCTCTGTGGGTAAGTGTCAAGGTAATGTTAGTAAAGACTGAGCCTTACCTCTGACGGTGAGCGTAGCTTGGGTCTGGAAGTCTTTAGCAGTGAGCTTGACCTCTCCAGCTTCAGACAGCTTAACGTCCCTGACCGTCAGAGAATGGGTCTTGCCTTCCATGCGAGTCACAACCTGAAACCACAGTGACAAAACTCAACAACACTTTCCACAAAATAACCTTTAACTTTTATTCGCTTTCTAAACCCACTTTTTTTTTCTAAACATCACTGTGTTCTCTCAACTTGAAAAAGCTTTTGAAAATGTCTTAGCTTGGTTTTGGAATATGAGATAATGAGAAATAATTTAGCGTCACATTATTGTCCCTCTAATTCAAAGGGGATCTAAAGCAATGTGCCTCTGGTGCGTTAAAAATAACCGTTATCTCTCAGTAGGAGAGCTTTGAGGTTATCCTTATCTGTAGTCAGCTTGTTGAGATACTTCAACAGCATTCTTTGTACAAAACTGGGGTGTAGACCTATGTGGTGTTATATATGACTATACATTTGTCTGTACCACTGTGTAGTAGGACTCGTATTGTGTACCAGTGTGTAGTAGCACTAGTGTTGTCAAACAGTGTGTAGTTGCACTAGTGTTGTAAACCAGTGAGTAGTAGGACTAGTTTTGCAAACAAGTGTGTAGTAGGACTAGTGCTGTGTGCCAGTGTGTAGTATGAATCATGTTGTAAACCAGTGTGTAGTAGCACTAGTGTTTCAAACCAGTGTGTAGTAGGACTAGTGTTATAAACCAGTGTTTAGTAGCACTATTGTTTTAAACCAGTGTGTAGTAGCACTAGTGTTTTAAACCAGTGTGTAGTAGCACTAGTGTTGTAAACCAGTGGTTCTCTACTCACCCGGCTGCTGGCTTCCATCTTCTGCCCCCCCAGGAACCACTCCACGGGGATGCCCTCGTAGGACAGCTCACACTCAAAGGTGGCGGTCTCTCCAGCGGTCACGGTCACGTCCTTCAGAGGTCTGCTCAAACAGATACTGCGGGCTGAAGAGGAGATACCAGAGATGGTCAGTTCCCCAGATCAAACCCCCAGACCCAGACCAAGCCCCCAAACCCAGACCCAGCCCCCAGACCCAGCCCCCCAAACCCAGACCCAGCCCCCAGACCCCCAGACCCAGCCCCCAGACCCAGCCCCTATCACTTTGTTGTTGGGAGAGGAGTCTCTCAGGCCACTTGAGATAAGACCACAATAACCCAAAACCTGTAACAGTCTGTTACAGCTGCATTCTAATCTGGATAGACTTGACTATGAAGTTGTCTCAGAAAATAATTAATTCTACATTCATATTAGGGGTGTAAAGGTACACAAAAGTCACGGTACGGTACGTACCTTGGTTTATAAGTCACGGTACGGTACGGTTAATAGTGAAGGGGAGAATAAAAAAAAACTGCTTGTTTCTCAACCCGTAGATAAGCAGCAATTAAAACACCAATAAACTTGGTTATGGCATTTGCTTTTCTGAATTCCCAGAAGGGTTGTTGAAATAGTGTTGTGAGCTGGGTTTGCACAGCTAATTATTTTTTCACAGCAACGGTGATAGTAACACCTGGATGGTGCCTTTTCAAATGCGTGTGCATGTTAAAGTGCTGTACATAGACACGGAGAGCCCTCTCCATAGCCGGAGAGCCTGTCGGAGACCCTCTGCGTAGCTAACGTGCGCATCCGATATTTTTTAACTATCCGTCGAGGCCATGGACCTATTGGTCGACGCAACGGAGACGGCAAGGGCTGTGATTGGTCCTCAAAAATCATTTCCTGAATCACTTCTCTGGTTTTACTTTGCACCTTGCCGCGTTTCCACTGCAGGGTGCGGAACGGATCGGATCGCAAAGGTGCGGCAGGGAGGGGGCGGTATAGCCCAGCTCAGTTCCGAGGTCGCGTTTCCACTGCCGACAGTACCCTTTGTGGTAGGCCGGATGTCGATCGCCGCGGCAGCTTCGTAAACAACGTCTTCCTCCCCAAGAATGCAGACGAACGTCTCCACCTCCTTGTTCGCCCAAGCAAGTGTTTTACGCGACATGTTAATTGTAAAGAAGGAGGGGGTGTGTAGCTAGAATTTCCCGGGACCCTTTCAGGCGTCTTGTTTCGTTTTCAGTACCCCAACGGAGGAGTCCTGAAAACGAGGCCGAAACTGGCCAAAACGGGTACGGCTAAGTCCGGGTCACGCCCACTTTTGGCGGTGGAAACGCGACCCGATCCGCACCTTTGCGATCCGATCCGTTCCGCACCCTGCAGTGGAAACGCGCCAAGAGTAGTATACTTTGGCTATACGGTCTGGGTGGAACTCCGCATTCAAGTTTTAAATTCCTCATCGCAAAAGAAGCCTTTACATTCGCCATATTAACTATGTATGCCACATTTACGAACCGCGGTACACCTCTGTAAGTGCCTGTACCGTGACGGTTTGGTACAAATACGTGTACCGTTGCACCCCTAATTCATGTCATACAATACTATTCATAGTCTAGTGCCTTTTTTATGACCATACCTTTGACTCTGAGCTGGGCCGTAGATTTAGCATTAGCTGCAGAGAAGTCCACTCCTCCGGCCATATCCATGCGGACGTTGAAGAGGACAAGCATGTGTTTGGTGCCTTCCTCCTTGATCTCCACGTCCTAGCAGCAATAACAAACAAAGCTTCTAGGGCTCCGTAGTTCTAACAGGGCCTTCATTGGGCAATACAATCCTCCAATACCACTCACGTTGGACTGGTGGAGTGGTTCTCCCTTGAGCTTCCAGTTTCCATGCACATCCGCCTCCGAGATCTCTGTTTCAAACTTAGCCGTCTCTGTCTCTGTGACCTCCACGCTGTACAGCGGACGTGCCACCTTGATGTCGCGTTCTGCAGGGAGATGCGAAATGCGAAAGCATTTAGTGAGACACTGAAATATTTTGAAAATCAAAATAAATAACTTGGGTGTTAGTCTGATCTTACCTTCAATGTTGAGGTTAGCGATGGTTTTGTCCGAGCCACAGTCGCAGGTGTACGCCCCGATGTTGGCCTTAGATGCCTTCTTCACTGTCAAGATGCGCTTTTTGCCATCGGCTCTGACAGAAATTGTCTTGGAGGGAATTATTTCTTTCCCATCCTTGAACCATTTGACCTCTGCTACAGACTTACTGAGTTCACAGACCAGAGAAACATCATCCTTCTCCACAGCTGTGTAGTTCTGCAGCTTGGTGGTGAAGTACAAGTCTCCCTCTGCAATAAATCACAAAACATCATGTATAGATGTTGACGCATTTGAAAACCCAATCTTCCAAACTTCTTGATCAAATGTACTTGATACTAGCCAAAATCCCAAATACTCTTTATAGAACAACACTGGCATTATCACTATATATCTAAACATCAGGTTTGGTGAGGATAAGACAAGTACCAACCAATGACAGTGAGCATGGCTGAGGCTGTCTTGCCCATGGCCTCCACCCTGATCAGGGAGGTGTCATCGATGGTCACTTCCTTGAAGGCCAGGGTGTGGGTCTTGGCCTGGTCCGACATGTGGACCACCTTGCTGGGGTGCAGGCGGACATCGTTCTTGTACCAAGAGACCTGGATCTTCTCATGGGAGAGTTCGATGCTGAACTCTGCGGTCTCACGCTCCTTCACAGTCACGTCTTTAATCGGTTTCAAAAACTCCAGTCGGATACCTGACAGAACAATGCAAGATCAATAATCAGTCTACGGTTTGAACTACAACCAAATAATGGAGAACACAGGTACAATATGAACGTTTTTATTCTGACATTATAAATTGTTGTGGTCTTTTATTAGCGTATATCTAGAAATGACTTGTACCTTGTATGACAAGTTTGGCCGATGTGCGCTTGTCTTCAGCCTCAAACATGTACTTGGCCTCGTCTTCATAGGCAGCAGACTTTATCACCAGCATGTGCATGTTGGCCTCTTGGATGATCTCGTACTTCTCATTATTCTCCAGCTCCTGAGTTCCCTTCAACCATCTGGTGGTCTTGGATGCCCTGGACACCTCCACCTCGAACCGGGCCTCGTCCTTCTCGTAGACGAGCACATCGCTCAGTGGCGTGGTGAAGTTCAGGGGGAGTTCTGGGAATAAAGGTTTCACAATACAATTACCAATCAGGAAAATACTTGAGGTTGAGATTTTGAGCCAGACTGCTGTGGACCAGGTATCCTTGCAACTGGACCTATTTGTCATGATGACCCTTTCGTTGTTTTTTTTATGTTCTAATATTAGCCAAGTATGTACTGCTGTTAAAGTTGACACAAGTTTTGGAAGTGTTAATGTGAGCCTGTGAGAAGTGTAATCTCACCCTTCACTTTCAGGTTAGCAGAGCACTTGGCATTGGCAGCGCTGTACGACACCTCTCCTGTCTGGAGGACCTTACAGTTGTATAAGATCAGAGTGTGCTTGCCTCCCTCCTCAACGATTTCAACATCCTGCAACACACAAAGAACGGATTCTTTCAACAGGTATTCTAACACCCAGATATATTAATTTTAATCACCTGGTTGGATAACTCACAGAAGAAGCGCTGAGGACTTCTCCGTTCAGTTTCCACTGGCCATGGACGTCATCCTCCGAGATCTCCACCTCAAAACGAGCCGTCTCCTCATCAAACACCTCCACCCCATACAGAGGACGCACCACCTTGATGTCACGAGCTACAGAGGAAAGATAAACAAACATACAAATGTAAAACATGAAAGTGTCCTTACTGTAGTGGGGGGTCAGTGAAATATTTCCATGAGATGGATTTACCTTCAATAATAACTTTAGCCGTGGTCTTGTCTGTTCCACAGTCACATGCATATTGTCCTTTATCTTTTTCCTCCACCTTCTTCAAGACCAGAACTCTACGCAACCCCTCAGATTTCATCAGCACCATCTTGGATGTGATGAGCTCCTTCTCGTTGTGGTACCACATCACAGGGACATCTTTGCTGAGTTCACAGTCCAGCGTCACCTCATCCTTCTCCGTCGCTGTGTAGTCCTGGAGCTTGACGGTGAACAGAGCATCTCCCTCTGCAACAAGATACATTCAAACTGTTGGCTGAAGCTCTCTGGTGGGGAACTACAGTGTACAATCTGATCACCCACTCAGTCGGTACAGTCTCTGTGGGAAAGGAACACGGAAGCACTGCAGAGAAGAAAATATCTTTGGAGATATGAGTCAGAAGACATGGAAGTAAGATGTGCATTACCTATGACCGTCAGTTTTGCCATTGAGTTAATGCCTTTGGCCTCTGCCTTAATCTGGCAAGTGTCGTCTAGACTGAGCATCCTCATTTCTAGACTGTGTTTCACTCCGTCAACATAGGTGAGCACTGTTCTGCTCACATGAAGTTTTACTTCATTACGGTACCAAACCACTGGCACGTTCTCGTGACTCAGCTTCAACTCAAAGATTGCCGTGCAACCTTCCTTTTGGGTTTGGTTCTGAAGGGGCTTGGTCAATTTGAGCCTCATTCCTGGAATACAGGAGGTTAGCAGACAGGTTGGTGTAAGGCCAGACTCCGAGCAGCAAAGAGAATGAGGGGTTAAGATCCACCTTGGCTGCTATCCCATACATACCTTCCACAGTGAGCTGAGCGCAGGACTTTTGGTCCAACACTTCAATAGAATACTGGGATTCATCATCAATCTCACAGCTGTTTATGATCAGCATGTGTTTCTTTCCATCGTCAATAAGTTCATATTTGGGACTCGGGGTGATGATGTCAGACCGTCTGAACCACATGACCTTTGACACCTCCTTTGTGATGATGCATTCAAACTTAGCCTGTTTCTTTTCATGCACAGAAACATCCTCCAGTGGGAGAACAAAGCCCATTTGGATTTCTGGGAGGTATGAATTATCATTGGTTATTCACAGCAGGAGCAGAGCTGTTGAAACACCCATGTCATAAACAGCAGGATGAGGAAGAACATGAGGAAAAGGAGCCTACCTTTGACGGTGAGCATGGAGCTGGTGACGGCATTGAGAGCCTGGTAAGACACCTCCCCGGCCTGGTCCAACTGAACGTTCTTCAGGGTCAGGAAACGCTTTCGGCCCTCCGCCCGGATGTCACATGTCTAATGAAAATGAACCGATGAGCATGATAAATACGGTTCATCATATGGTCTTCTTACCATATGATGATAAATAAGTGATCAATGAATCATCTTCAATGGTTCTAAGAGGCAGTGAATCCGAAGTAAAGCTTTGTGCATTGAGAGTGTTACCGGCGTCCTGCTCAGGACTTGGCCTCTCAGCTTCCATTCTCCAACCACATCATCCTCGGAGATCTCCGTTTCAAAGTTAGCTTGTTCCTTTTCGGTCACCTCCACATTAGAGAGTGGCTTCAGGACCTCCGCCTCGCGCTCTGCATTAAAACACAATGTCAACATCAGACAATACAGTGTACAACTTACGCAATAATATGCAGACATACTGTTCTTTTAAAGGTGCAGTGTTTTCTTTAGTGGCATCCAGCAGAAGGAAGGAAGTATGTTTCAATAAGTGTATAATAATAATCAAAATAATCGTCACCTTAGAATAAGCTTTAGTTAATAGTTTATCTGCATAGAGAGTCGGTCCTCTTAAATTATGCCGAAACGTGCAGTTGCACTGCTCGTTTTGATAGTAGCCCAGCATGGCTCTAAAGAGGATGCATAATTGCTATCTACCTCATCATGGACCATTTGGCTATGCCCCTCGATGCTGTCGTAGAAGATGACATAATAAAGTAAGTAGCTACTCATATCTTACATGCCAGGAGGCCTATATGCCACTATTGCTTTTCCTACATTGGTGGAAAGTAAGGCGGGAGGGCGGTTGCAATCTCCACTCTCACCGCTAGATGCCATGAAATCCTACCAGTGCCCCTTTAAACATGTGGATGTGTGTTTTTCTCTGAAACCGACCTCCCAGGGTGAGTTTGGCTGCATATCTACGATCTTCCACCGCAATGGTGTACTCTGCAACATCACTAGGCTGGCAGTTGTTGATGGTGAGACTCATGTCCTTTCCATCTTTCTTCAGCTCCACCTTATCAGACGGAGCCATCTCCTCATCTCCTTTAAACCACTTCACGTTGGGAGTGTCCTTAAACAGCTCGCACTTGAATGTGGCCTTAGACCTGGGTTTCACATGCTGGTCTCTTAGAGGCTTCACCAGCCAGTCCTTGATGATTTCTGAAAAGGGCAATAAAATTAATTGATCACTTAATTAATAAAAATTAAGTGATCAATCAAGAGTTTTGTGCAGTATCATAATCAAACACAATCTATGTCACCTACATCTTTAATTCTTGCTTATACTCACCAATGATCTTAACAGCAGTTGAAGTTTTTACTTCTGGTTGATTGGCCACCTCACAAGTGTAAAGGCCGGCATCCTCCTCGGTGGTGTTCTGGACGGTCACAGCGTGCTGCAGACCAATGATGTTAATGGCGATCTTGCCAGCCTTACTGTTGAGGGGCGCTCCGTTCCTCTTCCAGACCACGTCCCTCTCTTTGTTCAGCTCACAGATCAGGTACATGGGCTGACTTTTGATGCAGGATGTATCGGGCTCCAGCTCCTTGATCCATTTCACTGGAAGCTCTGACGGAAGAACAGCAAAGATTTGAACTGCATTTCAACTTCTCTGCTTCTACAATCTACAAGAGACTAAGGAGAGACACATGTTCTCTAATCTTGAAATACATTTTAATCTAGCCAATAAAACGGTTTGTAACAATTAATATGTCTTAGCTTGGTCTTGGAATATGAGATAATGAGAAATCAATTAGCGTAACGTTATTGTCCCTCTTATTAATAGGGGATCTAAAGCAATGTATCTCTTGTGCGTTAAAAATAACTTATCTCACAGAAGGAGAGCTTTGAGCACATCCTTATCTGTAGTCAGCCTCTGGACACAACATCGGACACAGGCAATTCACATACACTCAGGACTGGATGTTCTATTGGGTATTCTTTTGGCTAAATCTAGGCCCCGTCATAGTAAAAACCTAATTGCGTAATTTAACATTTGCCTATGTTTCTTAGAACGAATGTGTGCTGCTGTTTCACCTAAAAAACGTACAGACCCATTCAATTATCTGGGCTGGATAAACAAAAATGAACATACCTTCAACAATGAGCTTGGCTGTGCACGATATTTCCTTTCCGGCATTCTTGAGCACGCACGTGTATTCACCAGCATCAGAAAGCTGCACATCAATAATGTTCAACTTGCGGTCTTTACCATCTGCAGTGAATTTGTGTTTGGGGCTTTCGCGAATGTTGCTTCCATCCTTCATCCAGGAAGCAATGGCAGTAGAGGGGGAAACATCACACTCAAATACAGCAGATGAGCCAATAGACTCTGCCTCTGTCAACACAATGTTTTGAAGCTTTTTGATGAACTTCAGAGGAACAGCTTTGAGCTTGAATCCTGCGAAGGGCTCATCTGGTGGGGACGGGCCCTTTCCCCCAGGCTTCAGGCCCCTGCCTCGGCCTCCATCACCAGGAGATGGGGTCTGCTTGGCTGAAATGGCAGAAAACAATTCTGAAAATGATCATTCATTCATGAAAAACACAGTGAGGAAATGAAACAGAATAATAGATCTAAGATCTGAGAGTTAAGAAGGAGAGAGAAGAAGTGTCATCAACAACTGACACACCGAAGAGTAAAGTAAGAGTATAAAATGTGATCTAGTCTGAGATAAGAGTATAACCTCACCCCCAAGTCCTCGGCCTCTGCCTTTAGGAAGCTCTTCAGCTGGCCTTCCATCTGGACACAAAACAAGAGTGTGAGGTTTCATTCAACACTCAAGATAGTTGGACACAGGACCAGACTAAACGGAAACACATAATCAAAGATTTTTTTCACTGAGAAACATACATTTAACACATTGAAAACAAAGATGAAGATGTAGAAAATACAGTTATGAGGATGATGGTGGCAACAAACAAATATGTACATACAAAGATGAACATACAGAAAAAGCATGATGATGATGATGATGTGGATGATAGAATGGGATTTCAGGAAGATTACAGAACTCCAAATCAAGAATCAGAATGATTGACACTAACAATGAAGATCATGGATGATGAATGATGGATGAGTTGATTGTAAAGAGGTAAAGAAATGAATGGGTTGGATGGCGCCATTGGTCACAGATGGGTCAGATGATTAGAATGGGTGAGGAAGTGATGAGGCTCCGGGCATCAGGAGGGATGTTCCTTCTCACCTCGTTTAGCTCCAGGCATGCCTGGGGTTTCAACAAACCCCTCCTCTTCTCTATCTTCACATTCCTCTATGGGCACCATCTCCCAGCCCCAAACCTCCTCATTATCTTTCCCCTCGTCTGGCTGTCCCTCGTACTCCTCTCCAAATACCTCCTCCTCCAGCTGAGTAGGGACCTTCCTCAGCTGCACAGATCCAGGAGAAACCTCCTTGAACATGGGGACCTTCACAGATCCAGGATAAACCTCCTTGGACATGGGGACCCTCACAGATCCAGGAGAAACCTCCTTGGACATGGGGAACTTCACGGATCCTGGAGAAACCTCCTTGGACATGGGGACCTTCCCTTTGCTGGGCTTCACTCCCTCTCCAGCCTTCTCCTCTTCTGGGGAGGGTTTCCTGGGAACTGTTTTGAGAGCCACAGCCTCAACTGAATCTTTTGGGGAAACTGTTTTCGGGATCCTGATTTCTTTTGAACCACTTAGTTTTCTATCAATTAGAAGTGATTCCACCTCTTCAGGCATTGGTTTATCAACTTTGGGTGTCGGGGTCTTTTTCAACTCAAACTTCTTGAGCTGCTCAACTAGCTTGAAAAGTCCCTCCTCTTTTTGCATTTCTTTAACTGCTGTTGGTGATGGAGTCTTTTTAATTTCCAAACCTTTCTTCCCAACTGCTTGAAGCTTTTGTTGAATTCCTTCTCCAGTTTTTCCAGCTGCTTTCAGCAGGGGCTGTTCTTTGGTTGCTGGGGGTTCTGCTCCAGGAGGACTTGGATGTTTGATGGACTTGGCTGGCTTAACGCCCTTCTCCTTTTCACTACTGACAGGACTATCCCTGTGCTGCTGTTCGGTGGGCTCTGCTAATTGTTTCTTATCAGGTAATTGAGGTGTTGTTAGTTTTTCGTCATCCTTTGGGATCTTGGTTAAATGTTTTAATGCAATCTGCCCTTTTTCTTTATCTGGTACGGCAGTAACCTTAACTTTTGTTGGAGGCTTGTCAGCATCTTGTTCTCTTGCTTTGGGAATTTTATCAAGCAGCTTCTTAAGTGTGAACACCTCCTGGTCCACCTGGGCATCGGGAGTCCTCCTGGTCCTGGTTGCAGGTGGCGGTGATTCTTCATCTCCTGGTTTGCTGACAGCATCAGCAGTTCCATCGGTAACTGCTGGTTCAACCTCTGGTTTCCTAACAGTGGGTTCATCGATCTGGACGGTCCCAGCTGTCCTCCGTGGTCTGGCCTCAATATCTTTACTTGAACCACTGTCTTTGGTAGCTTGGGGGGGCTCGGTCACCTCTGGTTTCACATGCTTTTTAATGGGTTTCAATTTAACCATTTCTTCCTCCTCTTCATCTTTTGACAACTTTTTAATTTTCTTTTTCGCAAGGTCTGGTTCAGGCTCTACCTCCATCGAGACTTTAGGGGTACTTGTCCATCTATTATTCTCCTCTTCTGCCCCAGTGATTTCAGGTGCCTCAGAATGGCCCCGTTCAGACCCTTCTTCTTGTGCTGAAAAGACTTCTCCCGCCTTCTCTTTCATCTCAGGATGATCTCTATGATGACGTGCATGAGCTATGGGTTCTGAGTCAGGACGCCTGGTTACCTCCACTTTAGACCTTAGGTTTTCCTTATCAGATTCTTGGGGTTTACTTGGCACCGGAATTTTCTTTAGTTTGATCATTTCAGGGACAGGATCCTCCTCTTTTGGCAATTGTGGGACTTTTTTCTTTAACTTTGATGTATCTGAATACTTTGCCTCCTTAACAGGAATCTTATCCTTTGGTTTACTACACGGAGCTGTGTTTAAGATAGTAAATATGTTTTTACAGAATTGTTGACACATTTCCTTTTTTTTTCTGAGAATCAATAGACTTAGAACCAAGAGCTCATTTGCAATAACACAAATTAACTTTGAAATGCCAACTAGAAAATCATACAAAACTGCCAGATATATGACAATTTAGTTGTCAATTAAGTAAATAGGTCATAGGTTTTTTTAAACTGTAAATTTCAATACCTTTAGTTGGTCCTGGTGTTGTGACAGGCCCCTTGTCTGCAAAAATTTAAGAATTGGGAACATGAGTACAGACAACAGTACAAACAAAGGAAGAGGGGGATAGACAGGCATAGTAAATAGGGTTGAGAGTTGGAAAACTCATTCTTAAAGAATTACCTTCCATTCAACTTCACCTTAATGTACCTTATATTTCAAACTATAAGATACATACTATAAGAACATAAAAAATCTTCACATATACATAAAATACAAAAAGAAAAATCTTTACACACATATTTAACCAAGCATTGTTAATTAATAAAAGACATGAAACTAAAGCTTCGGGTATCGATTTGATGGAACATGTATTATAATATATAATAACAGTATTATAATATTGTCTAAATGTGACAATGCAGGAAGAGGATTTTAAGAGGTGCTTCAGCCGAGCAACAGACAGAAGAATAGATGCCAAGAGATGGTACCTTCAGGAGGAGAGTTCTCCATGGTTGCGGGTGGGGGACTTTTCTTCTCCACCCGGGCAGCCTTTATCTTCTCCACGGGATAGGCTTTAGCTACAAGAAATCAACTCAGTCACATGTCTGCCGTGTATCACAAGCTTTAAAGACTGGAGAGACATGTATGCTATGATACTACCAACAGAATGTCTGACAAACAAAACCTCAACAACACAAACTACCAAACAAACTACCTGGAGGAGCATCCACCGTGACTGAAAGAGGAGGAGGAGTAGGAGCAGGCTTTGCTGCTGGTTCTGAAGGTTTCTTCTCTTCTTGAGGAGGCACTTTGGAATATAAGGTGCAATATCAAGACAAAGAAAGCAACAAGCTTTTCGACCAAATACACAAATAATGCACAAACATTAGGACACAATAGAAAGACACCTTTCAGGATTCTCTGTGTCAAAAGAAAAAGTGACCATCATGAGGAATAAATGGGATCCCAAATAATGCAAGTGGTTTCCTGAATACTTTGAAGTCCTTGTGATTACATGACAATACAAGACACAATAACGCACAACGTGAATTCATTGAACAGACAAGAGTGTGCTACTCAAATAAAGTTCAATGTTCCTGGTGTTCACAAAGCATACAGAAGAGATGAACACCAAGATGAGTTCAATTTACACACAAATGCAAATTTTCTGCTAATCAAGAGGTGCTAATCAAGAACTCTTGTGTCTTGAGACACACACGATTAAAAGCAGATGAAAGTGTGGCAAGAGTGCGATGTAGAATAACATCTCTCCATTAAAAGCGTTGGACAGGTTGATCATAAGATCATAAGAGTGTGAATTGTTCTTTAATTGATTGCTGAATACCTTTCATTTGCTTTGGCTCTTCGATGTTCTCCAATTGCTTTGTTTTCTTGCTGTCTTGCCTTTGTGGGGAAGATTTAGGTGTGGGATGTTGTTGTTCTACGGGTGTCTCTTGTTTCGGAGAAACTGCTCTTGATTCACCCATAGACTGCCTTGCTCTGGGAGCTTGCTTATCTCCAACAGAGTCAACTTGTTTCCTTTGAAGGACCATCTTAGTTGCTTGTGGCATCTTAACGGCTGTGGCGTCATGGGTAGAAGGTTTTTTGAATAGGATCAAATCTTCCACTGGAAGAGCAGTAATGGATCTCTCAGTTTGTTGACACACATGTCTTTGATCAACCCTCTTTTCCAGTGAAATAGCCTTCTCACAAGAGATTTCCACTCTACTTGATAATATTGGAATTGGTGGTTCTGCTGTTTTCTCAGGTATCAGTACTTCTCTCTTGGGAAGGGAGTGGCTAGGCGGGGACTGGTGAGATGGACTAGCCGTTGGAGACTGGCTAGGTGGACTATCTGTTGGAGACTGTCTAGCTAATGGAGACTGGCTAGGTGGACTAGCTGTTGTAGACTGGCTAAGTGGAGAATGGTGTGAGGAACTTGGTGTTGCTAAGTCCTTCTTGATTTGAGGAGGACTCACAGACTTAGCAGATAAACCTTTTACATCTTTGGCAGCAGGTCTGATGTCTTCGTAAAGTTTTTCCTTTGGTTTGGCCACGGTACCTTCAATGCTGTGTATTTTATGTATTTCCCTGTACTCTGTGCTAACCTCATCTGTTACTGCCACCGTTTTTTTTCTCATCTCACTTCTAATTGGTTCCTTCCTGTGATCACATGACCCCACTTCCTCTGAAGTGGATCTGAATTCTGTCAGACTATTCAGCTCACTGGAACTCTTCTCCAGATAAATCCTCCTTTCTTCTGTGGATACGTTCTTCCTCTGTTCAGCTCTTATTCTTGCTTCCTGCTCAGTCTTCATCAGAAGGTGAGCATCTTAAGAATACAACCAAGATTTTAAACACCATAGAACGGTGACAAAGTTGAAGACGCAACACAATCAACAAAACACACATTTCAGCAATTGTATTGTAATCTAGAAGCACTAGACTATCAGAACTTCTTGCAGAAAAGTGTTTGGTTCAAAGCATACCTGTGGTGGGCGTTCTCTTATCCAGTTGTGGTTTATCTACTCCAGATTTATCCTGTGGTAATTCCTTCGGTTTGACTGTTTTAATCCATCAAACATCAAAGCAAACAGTAAATATTCATGACAGACAGACACAATATTGCAAGAATGAGAAAGATATGAAGAGGAAAGATAAAGAAGTTAAGAGGCTATGAGTTAATATGAATCAAATTTCAACTCATATTTACCTTCTTGAGGTTTTTCTGTGATTTGTTTTGACTTATCAGGAGCTTTACATAGTGGCTTTGGTTCCACTGCTGCTGGTTTAGGTATTTCTGTAGTCTTATTGGATACTTGTTCTGTTCTGGCCTCTGGGCTGAATGGAACAAATGTAGAAGCCTTTTGGGTCAGCTCTGTTGGCTGAGGAACAATGCTTGTTTCCTCTCTGGGCCTCCTGGGAACAAGCTTGGTTTCTTCTGAAACAGGTGCTATTGTTTCTGGCATGGCTTGCTGTGGCTTCTGAGCCAGTGGCTCTGGAACTTTAAAAGTAGAAAGCGGTTCTGGCCGAGCCTGATCAGCATCAGGTTTAACATCAGCTCCTGTTTTTAAAGCTTCTGATGGGGGTTTCTGGGGTCGGCTTGGAGGTTGTGGGTCACATTGTTTTCTGGGTTCTGAGACTTAAGAAAAAATAATTGTTTATGAATATGATGCTATAAGTAAACCCACACTGAGTGCAATTTCATAAGAACTGCACATGAAAAAGAGGCAGAAGAAGCAGATAACTCTTCTGGAAGAGAACTTAGAACAAGACCAGAAAGGGAAGCATCACAGCATCTTTGCAGTACCTTGAGGTAGGGGTACATCTTTCATGGGCAGAGTAACCTTGGAGGCAGGTCGATCAACAACTGGTTCCACTGGTCTGGGAACAACTACATCAAATAGATCCAACATTAAACATGTTGTCCAACCTACTGGCTGAGACAGTGTTAAACTTAATGAAGAAAGAATAGGTACTTAACAGACTTAAATACCTCCAGAAGGAACTTGTTCTTTTGGTGTGGTAAGCTTAGGAGTGATTGTTTGAACAGGTTCCTTAGGTACTGGGTTTTAAGGAAACATTTAACACACGTTTAATGCTAACTTATTACTGACACATTCGACACATGTCACTGCACATTTGAGGAATCACACTCAAGAGTGCTTGGCATTAGACATTTAGGAAACAAAAAAAATACATATACTACATTGTTACATTTTGTCACATTCCTAAACACAACAGATAACATCAAGAGATGTGATGAAGAATGTAAGATCAACTCTGCAGTACCTTTGGCAGTAATGGGAGGAGCTTTAGGAGTGTGGACCTTGGTGGCAGATGGCTGAGCCACAGGGACTTTCACCACAGGAACAATAGACAATACATTAGTATCAGAGCGAAAGAAAAGAAAGCAAGAAGAAAGAATCCAATGCACAATAGGCATTGTTTACTAACAGTACAACAGTGATTCACTCTAGGCAGTGACAATATTAATGACAAGATAGAACCATTACAAGATGTAATGTAAAGAGTGGATAAGAATAATTTGAATTTCAATAGCAAACTGTGATCTTGAAGTGTGCTGGATAATGTATCTATCCCAAGAATATGGAATATACCGTAATGTTACCTTCTGGGAATGCAGTTTCCTCTTCTCTGCGCGAAGGAACAGGGCTCACTTGGGGTTCAGGCTTCTTGATTTCAGGTACTTAAAAACATTTTCAACGAGTTCAACTAGGCAATGACACACATAACATCACTGAATTTCGACTTCAACACAAGAAAGGTTCAAGAATGGAAGAAATATTGGAAGAAACTGAGAAACAAAAAGCATGGCAGAATGAACCTGTCTACATGACGCACCACACAGACTCAGAATAGTACAATGACAGAATTTTACAATGCAGAAAGATGTATATGAATACCTTGAACAGGGGGCGGTGCTACAGGGACAGGAGGCTGGGCTACAGAGAGTTTCTCCTCTGGTCTGCGGTCAGCTTCAGGAACTTTAATGATAGTTTGACCATTAGATTCTAGATAACATTTGGTTAAAGTGAGTCTAGGTTTAAAAGAGCTGAAAGAGTTGCTGTAAAGCAGAATGAAAAGCATTGAACAGAACAAAGAAGCCTTTGTTTGAAACAGTGTGAAACAGCCAATAATAATTCAGCCCACACCTGCTGCTAATTGTTCCATAGACGTGGATCACAAACACATTCAGCACACAAACAGAAAGCAGTGCTGTACGTCCTACAGAAGGAGGCCTGCAGGTCTACATGGAAACAAGCCTAGAAGCACGAGTGGCAGGTTGTTTAGTTCACTACGCTAGCATGGATAACCGGTAGAGCTGTACCTTTGACTCGTGTCTTCTCAACACGTTCTATAACTGGTTTCCTTTCTTCTGCTGAGGGAAGAAAGTCATCTTAGAAAAAACCCACACATAGGATCTCCACTTCTTAGGACCTCAAACTATAGGCCTTTTGAAACACCCACATATCAGACAATATACATCACACAATGGTACAAATAACATTGATATCCATAAAAAAACATTTAGGAATGAGAATACAACTCAGACAAATGAGATCAAAATCAAAGTGATGTAGACCACAGACAGACAGATAGGCAGCAGGCTAGAGACATGACAGGGTTTAGAATGAAAGATGAGAATGAGAAGATGAGTTCCAGCCCTGTGTGACTGAGGTTGAAGAATACTGAAAATAAATGGCTTTTTCTTCAGTGCTGAAGCTCTGATTAGCTGTGGTGTTAGAGGACAACTTCCCGTGTGCAAAAGGAGCTCTTTCCGCAGATAGGGTTAAAAGCGATGACTCAATGGGGTAAATCATGAGTTGAGAATATTTTTATTATTTTGTTTAAGTTTTTGGGATTAAGTATTAAGGATGGAGGGTGAAGACGATGATGATGAAGTTGACAGAACAGGTTTTAAATTAATTTAGAATTAACAGGCATGAATCCAAGGATTATTAAATCATTATAGATATGATTATAGAATATACAGAGTAAAGGATTTGTACCTTTTACTTCCGTTTTCTCTTCGTAGTGATAGAACTCAGACGAATCTTTAGGTAGAAACGTCAAACATTTGTGAACTTCAAAAGTCCCATTTCAGTTGGAGATAATATGATTGATATTACTAATGTTTAGTCTTACCCGTGTAAGTAAACTGAGATGATGTTTCTTGTACTCGAATTGTTTTGTCTTGGATATCTAGAGATGTATCCATACATAAATTACTTTATAATGGTACATTGATGAACCATTAAGGAACTTAGATGATGACATTAGATGATTCAGTGATAATCATTAATTAACAGTGTAATAACAGTTGACTAATGATCTAGAAATATTTTACTAATGATGTTCATGTTTCCTAATAGTGTACATTTTAACTAAGGTTATGGTATTAATGTAAACTTTTGTATAAATTGATAATACAATTGAACCAGAGTTCCTCAAACTCACAATAACTGATTTACAATCAACAACCTACCTCTAACTCACTTCCCCTTACCCCTATGCTATTGCTATATAATAATGCTAATTACTCCATTAACTAAGGTCAATTAATGATTAATTAGTAAACCCTTATTGTAGAGTGTTACCCATTTAAAGATTTAGATAAAATCCATTTTGTTTTATCTATTTTTGGGAAGTTTACCTTCACTTCATTTACTGGTATGTTGGGAGATAAACTCAATTTTAGCTAATGGCTGAAACTTCAGGAAATATTAGTTTGAACTGAAACATTTTCTATTTAATAAAATGTAAAGATTATGCTACAGTTTTGTTTTACAGAAAGGTATTAAGATTGCATTGAAACACTTCAAATTAATATCTACTCACCATAGGGAACCTGTCCCAAACCAATTTCTGTAAGAGGACAAGGTATCAAGTTTAACAACCAGATAATTGAATTACATATTCAATATCACTGCACAACTATGAAGCAGCTGTGACATACGGACCTTTGCCTGAAAGGGAGAGCTCTGCTGAGCTCTTGGTCTCTCCCAGTGTGTCCACACTCGCTACCACTGAGAACAAGCCAAAGAAGCAATAGAGTATTATAGTATACACGCCTGAAGAAGAAAGGACTCCCATGTGTCCTTTTACCAAGCTACGGGGGCATTATCAAAAGACAACTCGCACTCAAAGGTCGCAGAATGCTTCTCTTTCACATCAATGCTTGAGATCCGTTTGTTGAAGTGATTTTGGTAAATTAAAAAACGGGGTAAAATAGAGCATGTAGCAACATTTGACAATGTTTTATGTACTACATTTAACCTCAATATTAAGAAGATTTGACATTATAACCGTTTGAAGTGTGGAAATAAAGACAACAAGGAGAACACAAGGGAGAACATACTACAAAACCCAAAGAACACAGATAAAGCATCTAAATCACATGATTCAACGGTAGAGGTCGCTGGTTCTGAGAGGCAGCTTGTGGGAAACCAAAGCCAAAGAAGAACTGAAGAACAGTGGAAGGTGATGAAAATTACAATACAACACAGGACCCTTTACTGCATGGCGACTTACCGGTGACGGTGAGTCTGGCGTTGGAGATATGAGGGCCACACACCACGCGGTAGTCGCCCTGGTCCTTATCACTGCACTTCTTGATTCTGAGGTAGTGGCGATCCCCTACCACACTAATGTCATACTTGTCACTGTTGTCCAGCTTTTGGGTGCCCTTGTACCAGGACAGGGTGATCTCAGGGTAGTTGATGGTGACCTGGCACTCAAAGGTGGCCACCTGCTTCTCAGCAGTGGTCTGGTCACTGATGTCTTTTAACACAGAGACAGGCTGCAAACCAACACAGGATTAATGATGAATGCATCGACAATTATTCAATTCAGTCCTTGAAACGTGCCAGCCATTTTAAAAGCACTAAATAGAGGACATTTGATCAATCAACCCGAACTAAAACACATTGTAATCTGAGCCAGAAGAGCCTGGTATATATGATGTTTGTATTAGTCTGGTGTATCTGTTTTTGTACAAAACTGGTCTATCTGATGTTTGTATGAGACAGGTGTATCTGATGTTTGTATAAGACTGATGTATCTGATGTTTGCATAAGACTGGTGTATCTGATGTTCTATGGGACTGATGAGACGGAGGAGACGACCACCGGTACCTCTGTGCCAGCGCGGCCCTCCAACTGCTGGATGAGTCTAGCCATGTCCTCTTCGTCTACTCGGCCTCCGCGCTCCACTTCCTGTAGGACAGAAGATACACCTTTCAGATTCAGGTCTGCTCCTTTACTGTAGATTGTTGTCCATCAAACCAAGGACAAACATCTAGAACATAAATGTGTTCCTTGTGGCATTAGAAGTGTTTTTTGTGATCTCAGTTTATTACGCACCACTTTTCCTGTCTCATCCTCTTTCTCTTTCTTCAAGAAAGAAATAGCCTCAAGAATTGCCCGGTAGTCGTGGATGTCATGGTCGAGGAGAATCTTCTCATAATCTTTGGGGTCATGACCTCTCAGTAGCTCAACGATATCAACCTCTCCCTCTTTCTTTGGACTCTTCGTCTTGGATGGAGTCCTATGGAGACAAACTGATTCATTCATATTGTCCCATGTAGCGGCCCATGTGATGGCCACACTTCACTGAGTGCAGAAACCCAGCCTGCCCAACCATGAGACGCATGACAAGAAAAAGCACTAGAGGAGGTGGAGATTGAGGACTCCCCACCTCCACAAGTCATCCACTGTACATGGCCTTAATGACACCTGATGAAACATGGCTGCATAAATCTCTGTGTTTATGAACACCTACTTCTTGAGCTTGGCCCTAAAGTCCCCAACTCCTTCCGCCTCTTCCTTCTTGTTGACCTCCATGTCTGTACTGCATTCAATCTCTCCGCGTTTGCTGGAGGCCACACATCTGTACTGGCCAGAGTCAGACTTGGTCACTTCTCTGATCTCCAGCTTGGCCTCCTGCCCTTTGTGTTCCACAGAGATACGACCACCAGGGGTGATCTGCCTCCACTTCCCCTTCATCCATTTCACATTGGGAATGGGATCACCTCCAACCTTGGCGATAAAGGTAGCAGTGCCCTCTGCAACACACAGACAACAAACAATAGTCTCAAAACCTTCATCACCTTTATTGACAGGTGTTGTCAGATTGTTTGTCAGATTGCTTCTGACAAACATTAGAAATTACTCACTCTCTGCGACAGAGACACTCTTGGGCTCCTCGATGAAGAAGAGGTTATCCAGACGCTTTGTTGGAGAAGTTCCAGCAGCTGCTGCCGCCTCGCTAGGTTCAGCCTTAGTCCCTTTGTCTGATGGAGTATTGTCATCAGTAAATACTAGCATTGAAGAACCATTCAAATAGGATCACACTGCAATCAATACAAGTTATATCATTATGAAGCAAGGAGTACAACTGGTGATATTATTAGTGGAGGTTTCACAGATGAATGCATGGTTAAACTACCAAATATACATACCCTTTCTTTTCACCTCCAGGGCTGCACAATATATCGAATTTTTATCGCGATGACGATATTGGTGTCCCACGATGACACGTAGTGTTCTCGCGATATTTTCGCGATATTTTTTTTACATTTTAAATAATAATTATTATTATTTTTTTTTTTTTTAATTTTAAATTTTAAATTTTAAATAATGCATCCGCAAAAAAAAGAAAACGAAAAAAGAAACGAGCCCCGCCCATGCAGTAAACGCTCTACCTCCGCTGCAAAGCAAACCAAGCGCTCCCTGTACACCTGTCTGCGACTGCGTGAGTGCGGCGCGAAGCGTGAAAACGGGGGGGGGGGGGGGGGGGGGGGGGGCGTGGCCTGGCGGCAATTTGCCGCTGAGCACAGTGTGTGGCTCCTACCACAAGGGGGTGGAAGAAATTCGAAAGATTATTTTTTCAATGAATAATCGTGGTAAATAATCGTGATATCAATATTGATGAAAAATAATCGTGATAATCATTTTGGCAATAATCGTGCAGCCCTAAATACATTTGTATAAGACAAGCTGGTTTCTGAAGTAGAATTTTTCAAATCTTAAGTAAAGGTAATTTAGAAAACAAGCTAAAAATATGACTGATTCACTGAAGCAGCACCTAGGTTTAATGGAAAGTAGAATCCTTTGGCCTGCAAGCAAAAGTAATTCAATATTATTTTTAATGAGACTGAAGCCGAATTATTAAATGCATAGGTTTGTACAGATATCAGTACATTCAGATATCAGGGTGGCAGTCATGACATTATTGAATCATATTATACCAGGTATTCTCAATGAATCATGTTTCCCAAGATGCAGACAGTCCTACTCTGATGCACAAAATTAGAATGCACCTGATTAGAAGACAAGGCTTCATAACGCCTTAAACAGCAGTTTCAACTAGAAAAAGCATTTCCTGCAGAAAATGTGGTGAGTGCTGTAGTGCAAAGTGAGGTTGAAAATATGTTTTAATAAAGCCCCATAGTTAAAAATGTAAATAAATGTTGAATGGCTGAATTCAAGTGCAAAGATTTGAACAGAGTCTAAATGGAGTAGAGAATGTAAACATGTACACCATTTAAAGAATGTAGTTAAACAAAAAGTTAAACAAATAGCTAAAGTGATAAAGTTTGAATATATCTCTTCTCATCTAATCATTCAGCTTTTTTGATAGCCGTCTTGGGCTATAGCACGAGGAATGCTCACGCTCTAGCCTCAACGGACGACAATGAGACCAACTGAAAATATACAAACGTGAATAGGGTTTGACATCAAACTGTTGATTCTGAAAAAGTCCAAATGATATTGAAAATCTTATATCATATATTTGAAGATCAAAGTGTGTTTATTTGTTAAATGTTTCAACGAAAGGGTTAACGGTTGAAAACGGACCAAGTTATGGTTGACCAAGTTAAGAAGTCTGAAGTAGTTGAAGTGTCAGAGAATGGGAAAAATATATTTTAAATTAGTAACTTTTGAATATCTTAAAAAGTTGAAAATATTAATATAATCTGAACAGTAGTGCGTGATTCCAAGCTAACCTGAACATTTTAAAAGTGGAATGGAGTCTCTAGGTTGTGGAAGGAGTAGGATCCCAAGATTTGTGGAGAATAAGAAAGAAAGAAAGAAAGAAAGAATAAAGTCTAAGAACCACAACAGTTGTGAACCTCAAACACCTAATTATGTTGAAATGGTCTCCAACGTGTGGATGTTAAAAGAGCTGGACAAAAAATAAAATGCAATGTCCATCATAACATATTATCGAAGAAGTACCTGTATTCAAATGGGTTTACCTTTCACAGTGACCTTGGACTTGCAGAACTCACTGCCCTCAGCATTGCTGGCCTTGCACAGATAATCTCCTGCTTCAGCCTTGGACACTTTGCTGGTTTCCAGGCTTGCTGTACCATCCACTAAAGTAATCCTGGTGTTCCCACTGGATTTCAGCTCCTTTCTATCCTTCATCCACTGGATCTTCAGTGGAGGAGAGCCACAGACGTGGCAGGTAAGGCTAAGCTTGTCGCCCTCTTTCACCGTCTCCGATTTGAGAGGGATGTCAAATACAGGCTTCTTTGCAGCCTCTGGAAGATTATTTTACAAAAACTGCATATCAGTGTCAAGGACTGTGTTTTTCCTTAAAAAAATCTTAAAAAAAACCGTTAATAAGGTAGATTGAAGAAGGTTACAACAGTAAAGAGAGGAGGAGAGTAAGTCTTACATTAAATAATAAAGATGATATGAGAGTGAAACCCTACTGTATTCAATTTGAACACATACACACCTGAGATAGTAAGGGAAACCTGGAAGGACTCTTTTCCAGCCTCATTGGTTGCCTCACAAGAATAACGACCCTGGTCAAAGACCAAGGTGTCTTTTATTGCGAGAAGGGCTGTGTTGTTCCTGAGGCTGACGTCATGTTTGTCAGAGCTGTGGATCTGACTACCATCCTTAAACCAGGAGACGCTGATGGGCTGGGAGCCAGACAATCGAGCCTCCATCTTCACCACCTTACCCACTGTATCCTCCATGGATTCGGCAGGCCTCTTGGTGAAGCTCGGAGGAACTTTACTTTCTGTTAGTGAAGGAAAGTAGCATCATTTAACCACAGACATTTAGAAATAATCCATCAAATTAAATTCAAAATCCTAAAGTATAATAGAATAGAATATGTTCTATTATCGTTTTTTCACTCTACATGATGCCTGTCCAAACATCCATATTTAGTCATTTTAGTCATGACCATATATGGTTCAGAGATCAGGGAACGTAATCAAAGCTCTTTGTTATGGTGGATAGATTCGTTATACTAGCTTGACTTCGCCAGACCAATTCACAAATGAGTATTAGTCTGGAGCCTCTCAGGTTATTTTGGATTATCCACTGACACAGACCAAAACGTCTGTTTTCAATTGGATGGAACTACAATGAATCAACTGTGTGGCACATCAGTGCAGCCATACTGGTTGTTGATGACAATGTCTCAACATAGGGCGCTCCTCAGCACAGTCATTGTATAAATCCGCCCCGTATCAAACCTGCTCCGTATTAGATAAACGGCTGTTCAGACAGGTCTGTCTGAACAGGAGAGGTGCCAGGCAAACAGTGTTGTAATGACGTCAAATGTGACGTAACCTTGCCTCATTTGCATACATCGTACTGTTGGTTATCAGAAAAGTCGCTGGAACTCGCTGGTTTGCATGATGACGTCATTTGTGACGCCACCACGCATCCTTTGCATGCAAGGTTTATCCGGGTGAAGAAGGCGGAACTCGTTGGAAACAATGAAAGCAGCAAGCAAAAGGGATTGGGATTGGGAATGGAGAGAGAGAGAGAGCTGTGTGCAGTGCAGAGACGAGGGATAACCCAGAAAAAAAAGTCGCCAGTCACAAGAAAAAGTTCCCAGATTCGCCACCAGTAGCTTTCCGTCGCCAGCGATGGCCAAAAGTCGCTAAATCTAGCCGAGTTGAAAACAATGCAGACACATATGAAAGAAAAGATGTAAACATGAGCTTGAAGATTTGTCTGGTTGGTGTTATACATAACTAAGATACATAACTAAGTATAGAATATTACTGTCATCCACTTGATTAGATGAAGCAGGCAAATAACGATGGCCAAAGAAGAAAATAATTGCATTGCGTGCCCTCCATCCCCTCCCACAAGTACACCGGGTGGGAGAAATATTTAACATTTAGAAAGCAGGTCAAAGAACCAAAAGGTGTAGGAGCCCTGCCAAAGACACTACACTGAAAGAAATATTACTTCACTTTGGAGCTCATGTTTTCAGTAATGATTGTTTCATGTTTCTGGTATGGCAGAGAATATTTGAGTTATTCTTTTAAGCACGCTTATGATGGTTTTCAAGCACCATCTGAGGAAATGTAGATGGTTACCGAGAAGGTTAGCAGACGAGCGGGAAGCTGTTGGCAGGTCAGTGCTTTTGCCTTTACCTAGACGGACATGAGCGTGACAGACATCACTTCCAACGCCATTCGATATTTCACACGAGTATTTCCCTGCAGCTGCTGGGCGGTCACTGTAGAGTACCTCCAGAGAGGAGGTGGAGTCAGTAGTTAGGACATTATACTGGTATGACGCCCAGATCAACTTGTCGTCTTTCTTCCAGGTGACTTGGACCCTGTTGCTTCCAGTGTACTTGCACACTAGCTTCAGCGGTTTGCCCAGTAAAAAGCAAGTGTCCTCCAACTTCTTGATGAAGCGCATGTTTTCTGTGAGAAGCAGTGATGAGAGAAGCAAGGTTAGTTAGGTATTAATGAGCAATGTGGCTTTGATCAGCATTACACCTGAGACTACTACAGTATGGAATGGCTTCTTCATGCTCAAAACTGCTAACCCTCTAAAAAAGGAAGATGCAAACCTTCTAAGGTCTAGTCCACACATGGACTAACGCTGTTTTTAGAAGATTATTTCTTCATGTTTTTACTTTGGATAAAGAGCAAAAACAAGGTGTGATTTTTTTTCTAATACTGGGATACATGTAAATTAGGCCTAAGACAATTATTCAAGGATCTCTCACAGTTCCGTTTTAGATGTGCATTGAAGTGTAACTCCAGAACACATCCTCAACGGGGTGAAGAGACATGAACATCTGATCGTCAACAATTCTTTAGACGTTACATTGAAGGAAAGTTTCATCAACTGTTGGAGGTCATGTTTAAAGTAATGATTGTTTCGTGTTTCCAGTATTAAAGAGACTAGTTGTGTTATTCTCTGGAAGCAGGCTTATGAGGGATATCATGAGGACTGAGGAGCTTAGCAGAGGAATGGAAAACTGTTCGCAGGTTTGTGCTTTTGCATTTACCTAAACTGACATGAGCGTGACAGACATCACTTCCAGCTTCATTCGATATTTCACATGAGTATTTCCCTATAGCTGCTGGGCGGTCGCTGTAAAGGACCTCCAGAGAGCAGGTGCAGTCAGTAGTTAGGACAGTATACTGGTATGAAGCCCAGATCAACTTGTCATCTTTCTTCCAGGTGACTTGGACCCTCGGGCTTCCAGCGTACTTGCACACTAGTTTAAGAGGTTCTCCGACCACGAAAAAAGTCTCCTCAAACTTCTTGAGGAAGCGTGCGGGCTCTGTGAAAAGCATTGATGAGAGAAGCAAGGTTAGTTAGGTATTATTGAGCAATGTGATGTTAGCCAGCATTAACCCTGAGCCTACTACAGTATGGAATGGCTTGGTACTATCAGAGACTGCTGTACTGTCTAAATAGGAGATTCAAGGACATGGCCAGAATCACCTACTAAGGGTAGTCAACAAGCATAGTTATTTTTGAAAGCTTAGTTTAGTTATTTTTGAAAGCTTAATGTTCCTTAAAATTTTCCGAAATCTTCATGTCACACTGTCTGTATTACAAAATATCTGTCCATAGGGAATGCGTAACAATTTGAAGAGTACCGATAAGCATGCCAGGTCAGTAGGGGGAAACAAGACAAACATTATGGAGAGTATTGTACCTCTTCTTGAGATACACCATTTCTAAGGTTCAATGCAGGTTTACATTTAATCACAGATGGCGACATGGCCTTAGAAGTATTTAGTCTCAGTATATCTATATGGATGTAATAATGATTAATAATATGAAGTTGCCTTAAATTGCCATGCACAAACTCGAGGACATGAGGTCAATATTTTCCAAAAGCTCTTTGTCACTGATCTCCTCTAACCCACAGAAAACAGAGATCAAAACTCGTACTACACCTTTGAAGGCATTTTCAAAAAGCTCAGAGATCAGTTTCTTAAAACATTGTTTGATTACCCCTGAAAGGCCAAAACACATTGAAAATGTGTTTTTGTTCAAATACCGGGAACCTCAGGGGCTAGACCAAGGACAACTAGTCAAGGATCTCTACCAGTTCCCTTTTAGACATGCAGTGAAAGTGTATCTCCACAAAATTCCTCCAAGTATTAGAAGGGAAAGATCTTCTGATCATTACATTGAAGGAAAGATTCCCCAACTCTTAAAGATTCCATTTACAGTAATGATTGTTTCATGTTTCAAGGTATTGAAAATGCTATTTGTGTTACTCTCTGAAAGCAGGCTTATGAGGGATATCATGCACCTTCTAAGGAAACGGAAATAGTTACTGAGGAGGTTAGTAGAGGAATTGAAAGCTGTTGGCAGGTTAGTGCTTTTGCCTTTACCTAGACTGACATGAGCGTGACAGATATCACTTCCAGCCTCATTAGCAATTTCACAGGAGTATATCCCTGCAGCTGCAGGGCGGTCGCTGTAGAGGACCTCCAGAGAGCAGGTGGAGTCAGTAGTTAGGACATTATACTGGTATGACGCCCAGATTAACTTGTCGTCTTTCTTCCAGGTGACTTGGACCCTTTGGCTTCCAGTGTACTTGCACACTAGTTTCAGCGGTTGACCGACTATAAAACTAGTGTCTTCCAACTTCTTGATGAAGCGAACGGGCTCTGTGAGAAGCAGTGAGGAGAGAAGCAAGGTTAGTTAGGCATTAATGAGCAATATGGCGTTAGTCAGCATTAACTCTGAGACTACTACAGTATGGAATTGTGTAGTTGTATTAGACGTTGAGTGAAGTGTATCTCAACAAAATCCTCCACGTATTGGAAGGGAACATCTTCTGATCATTGTGCTTCAGACGTTACATTGAAGGAAAGAATCCCTAACTGTTGGAAGTCATGTTTACAGTAGTGTTTGATTCTTGTTTCCAGCATTGAAGAGAATAGTTGCATTATTCTCTGAAAACTGGCTTATGAGGGATATCATACACATTCTAAGGAAACGTAGATAGTTACTGAGGAGGTTAGCAGAGGAATGGAAAGTTCTTGCCAGGTTTGTGCTTTTGCCTTTACCTAGACGGACATGAGCGTGACAGACATCACTTCCAACTTCATTAGAAACTTCACAGGAGTATTTCCCTGCAGCTCCTGGGCGGTCGCTGTAAAGGACCTCCAGAGAGCAGGTGGAGTCAGTAGTTTGGACATTATACTGGTATGACGCCCAGATCAACTTGTCGTCTTTCTTCCAGGTGACCTGGACCCTCTGGCTTCCAGTGTATTTGCAAACTAACTTCAGAGGTTGACCCACTAAAAAGCGAGTGTCCTCCAACTTCTTGATGAAATGAACAGGCTCTGTGAGAAGCAGTGATGAGAGAAGCAAGTTAGTTAGGTATTAATGAGCAGTGTGGCGTTTGTTAGCATTGACCCTGAGACTACTACAGTAGGGAATGGTTTGGTCCTATCACAGACTGCAATACTTTCTCTCTATGAGACTAAAAAACATGCCCAGAATCAGCTACTAAGGGTAGTCCACACACACACACGGTTATTTTTTAAAGCTTATTTGTTCATTTGAGTTTCAGAAATCTTCACGTCACACCGTCTGTATAACTAAACATCTGTCCATAGGGAATGCGCAACAATTGGAAGAGTAAAGATAAGCATGCCAGGTCAGTAGGAAGAAACAAGGTGAACCATATCGAGAGTATTGAACTTCTTCTTGAGATGCACCATTTCTCAGGCTCAGTGAAGGTTTACATTGAAACTCCAGATGGAGATATGGCCTGAGAAGTATTGACCTCAATATATCTATATGCCTCTGCAAGGCGTAGTAATGATTAATAATACTAGGTTGCCTTAAATTGCCATGCACAAACTCGAGGCCATGTCGTCAATATTTTCCAAAATCTCTGTCACAGATCCTCTCTAACACACAGAAAATAGAGGTAAAAACTCCTACACTGTTTAAAGTTATTTTCCAAAAGCTCAGAGTTCATCGACTTATAACATTGTTTTTTGATCCGATGAAAGGCCAAGACAAATAAATGAGTTCTTATACCGGGATCCTTAGGGGCTAGGCCAAAGACAACTAGTCGTTGATCTCTACCAGTTCCATTTTAGACATGCAGTGAACTGTATCTCCGAAAAATCCTCCAAGTATTAGAAGGGAAACATCTTCTGATCATTGTGCTTCAGGAGTTATGTTGAAGGAATGATTCCTTAGCTGTTAAAGATTTTGTTTACAGTAATGATTGTTTTATGTTTCAAGTATTGAAGAGACTAGTTACATTATTCTCTGTAAGCAGGCTTATGAGGGTTATCATGCACCATCTGAAGAAATGGAGATATTGACTAAGGAGGTTAGCACAGGAATAGAAAGCTGTTCGCGGGTGAATGCTTTTGCCTTTACCTAGACGGACATGAGCGTAACAGAAATCACTTCCAGCTGCATTAGTAATTTCACAGGAGTATTTCCCTGCAGCTGCTGGCAGGTCGCTGTAGAGGACCTCCAGAAAGCAGGTGGAGTCAGTAGTGTGGACATTATACTGGTATGACGCCCAGATCATCTTGTCGTCTTTCTTCCAGGTGACTTGCACCATCTGGCTTCCAATGTAGTTGCAAACTAGCTTCAGAGGTTGACCGACTCTAAAACTAGTGTCCTCCAGCTTCTTGATGAAGCGAACAGGCTCTGTGAGAAGCAGTGATGAGAGAAGCAAGGTTAGTTAGGTATTAAACAGCAATGTGCCGTTAGTCAGCATTAACCCTGAGACTACTACAGTATGGAATGGCTTGATCCTGTCAGAGAGTGCTGTACTGTCTCACGAGGAGATTTATGGACACGCCAGGCATCACCTACTAAGGGTTGTCCAAACTTATGTGCTTATTTTTTAAAGCTTATTTGTCCGTTTCAGTTATCAGAAATATTCACATCACACCGTCTGCATAAAAAAATATATCTCTGTCCATAGGGAATGTAAAAACCGGTCCGAGGCATACCGATAGGCATGCCAGGTAAGTAGCGACGGAATAGTGAACTATTTGAAGCATATTGAGCATCTTCTTCAGCTGCCCCATTTTGAAGGTTCATTGAAACGAGGAGGGAGATGTGGACTGAGAAATATAGGGAGCAATACATCTATATGCATTCACAAGGCGCAGAAATTCTTAAGTTATTTCAGGTAGCCTTGAATTGCTTTGCAGTAATTTGATGGTCTGCATTTTCCAAAAGCTCAGTTTTACCAGTCCACACTATTACACAGAAAACAATATTCAAGATTTATTCACCCTAGAAGGAGTTTTCCAAAAGCTCAGATTGAAGTGGCCGAAAACTTGGTATTGGTTTGGATGAAATGCCAAAACACAATGAAACAATACATTTTTCAAATAATTAAATGCACACGAGTAGGTCTAAGACAAATCGTCATGGATCTCTACTGATTCCATCTCAGATGTGCAGGGAAGTGTATCTCCACAACAACTTCAAAGTAGTGGAAGGAGATGAACTTCTCATCGTCATCCTTGCTTTAGACATTACTTTGAAGGAAAGATTTCCTAACTGTTAAAGATTGCGTTTACAGTAGTGATGTTTTCATGTTTCTAGTATCGAAGAGACTTGTTTAATTATTCTCTGTAAGGGGGCTTATGATCAGGTTAGATGAGGAATGGAAAGCTGTTGGCAGGTCAGAGTTTTTGCTTTTACCTAGACTGACATGGGCCTGACAGAAATCACTCCCAATTTCATTAGTTATTTCACAGGAGTATTTCCCTGCAGCTAATGGCCGGTCGCTGTAGAGGACCTCCAGAGAGCAGGTGGAGTCAGTAGTTAGGACATTATACTGGTATGATGCCCAGATCATTTTGTCGTCTTTCTTCCAGGTTACTTGGACCCTCTTGCTTCCAGTGTACTTGCACACCAGCTTCAGAGCTTGACCCACTGAAAAGCGAGTGTCCTCCAGCTTCTTGATGAAGCGAACAGGCTCTGTGAGAAGCAGTGATGAAAGGAGCAAGGTTAGTAAGGTATTAATGAGTAATTTGGCATTAGTCAGCACTAACCCTGAGACTACGACAGTATGTAATGGCTTCGTCGTATCGGAGACTGCTAAACTGTCTCACCAGGTGATAGAGGGACAAGCCCAATATTGCCTTCCAAGGCTAGTCCACGTGGTACTTGTATTTTTTCAAAACCAGTTTGTCAGTTTCGGTTTTTAAAAATTGTCATGTCCACACCATCTGTTTTACAATATATCTCTATCCAAGGGGTTCGCCAAAAGTATTGGAAGTACTCCGTTAAGTTTGCCCGGTGAGTAAGGAAGGAAGTCTAACTATTTGGTGCGTTTTGAGCAAGTTTTCAGCTGCGCCATTTTCTGAAGTTCGGGTATGGTGTACATTGAAAATCTGAGGGAGACGTGGACTAAGAAGTATTGGGTTCAGTATATTTATATGCCTCTACAAAGGGCAATAATGATTAAGTAACACTAGATTGCTCAGAATTGCCATGGACAAATTCGAGGGCAGGTGGTAAACATTTTTGAAAAGCTGAGTTCCACCGGTCAACAATAATGTATTCATTTTTTTTATAACATCTCAACCCTGAAATTACTTTTCCAAAAGCTAAATTTTCATTGACCTAAAACAGTGTTTTAGTTTGGATGAAAGGCATGACACAACTTGTCAAGGATTTCTTTGAGGTCCATCTCAGATGTTCAGTGAAGTGTATCTTCACAACATCCTCAAAATAGTGGAAGGACATGACTATTTTAGTTATTCTATGTAAGCAGGCTTATGGGGGTTATCAAGCACCATCTGAGGAAAGGATATAGTTACCGAGAAGGTTAGCAGGAGAATGGAAAGCTTTTGCGATGCCAGTGCTTTTGGCTTCACTTATACGGACATGAGCTTGACAGACATCACTTCCAGTTGCATTAGTAATTTCACAGGAGTATTTCCCTGCAGCTGCTGGCCGGTCGCTGTAGAGGACCTCCAGAGAGCAGGTGGAGTCAGTAGTTAGGACATTATACTGGTATGACGCCCAGATCAACTTGTCGTCTTTCTTCCAGGTGACTTGGACCCTTTGGCTTCCAGTGTACTTGCACACTAGTTTCAGCGGTTGACCGACTATAAAACTAGTGTCTTCCAACTTCTTGATGAAGCGAACGGGCTCTGTGAGAAGCAGTGAGGAGAGAAGCAAGGTTAGTTAGGCATTAATGAGCAATATGGCGTTAGTCAGCATTAACTCTGAGACTACTACAGTATGGAATTGTGTAGTTGTATTAGACGTTGAGTGAAGTGTATCTCAACAAAATCCTCCACGTATTGGAAGGGAACATCTTCTGATCATTGTGCTTCAGACGTTACATTGAAGGAAAGAATCCCTAACTGTTGGAAGTCATGTTTACAGTAGTGTTTGATTCTTGTTTCCAGCATTGAAGAGAATAGTTGCATTATTCTCTGAAAACTGGCTTATGAGGGATATCATACACATTCTAAGGAAATGTAGATAGTTACTGAGGAGGTTAGCAGAGGAATGGAAAGTTCTTGCCAGGTTTGTGCTTTTGCCTTTACCTAGACGGACATGAGCGTGACAGACATCACTTCCAACTTCATTAGAAACTTCACAGGAGTATTTCCCTGCAGCTCCTGGGCGGTCGCTGTAAAGGACCTCCAGAGAGCAGGTGGAGTCAGTAGTTTGGACATTATACTGGTATGACGCCCAGATCAACTTGTCGTCTTTCTTCCAGGTGACTTGGACCCTCTGGCTTCCAGTGTATTTGCAAACTAACTTCAGAGGTTGACCCACTAAAAAGCGAGTGTCCTCCAACTTCTTGATGAAATGAACAGGCTCTGTGAGAAGCAGTGATGAGAGAAGCAAGTTAGTTAGGTATTAATGAGCAGTGTGGCGTTTGTTAGCATTGACCCTGAGACTACTACAGTAGGGAATGGTTTGGTCCTATCACAGACTGCAATACTTTCTCTCTATGAGACTCAAAAACATGCCCAGAATCAGCTACTAAGGGTAGTCCACACAAACACACGTTTTTTTTTTAAAGCTTATTTGTTCATTTGAGTTTCAGAAATCTTCACGTCACACCATCTGTATAACTAAACATCTGTCCATAGGGATTGCGCAACAATTGGAAGAGTAAAGATAAGCATGCCAGGTCAGTAGGAAGAAACAAGGTGAACCATATCGAGAGTATTGAACTTCTTCTTGAGATGCACCATTTCTCAGGCTCAGTGAAGGTTTACATTGAAACTCCAGATGGAGATATGGCCTGAGAAGTATTGACCTCAATATATCTATATGCCTCTGCAAGGCGTAGTAATGATTAATAATACTAGGTTGCCTTAAATTGCCATGCACAAACTCGAGGCCATGTCGTCAATATTTTCCAAAATCTCTGTCACAGATCCTCTCTAACACACAGAAAATAGAGGTAAAAACTCCTACACTGTTTAAAGTTATTTTCCAAAAGCTCAGAGTTCATCGACTTATAACATTGTTTTTTGATCCGATGAAAGGCCAAGACAAATAAATGAGTTCTTATACCGGGATCCTTAGGGGCTAGGCCAAAGACAACTAGTCGTTGATCTCTACCAGTTCCATTTTAGACATGCAGTGAACTGTATCTCCGAAAAATCCTCCAAGTATTAGAAGGGAAACATCTTCTGATCATTGTGCTTCAGGAGTTATGTTGAAGGAATGATTCCTTAGCTGTTAAAGATTTTGTTTACAGTAATGATTGTTTTATGTTTCAAGTATTGAAGAGACTAGTTACATTATTCTCTGTAAGCAGGCTTATGAGGGTTATCATGCACCATCTGAAGAAATGGAGATATTGACTAAGGAGGTTAGCACAGGAATAGAAAGCTGTTCGCGGGTGAATGCTTTTGCCTTTACCTAGACGGACATGAGCGTAACAGAAATCACTTCCAGCTGCATTAGTAATTTCACAGGAGTATTTCCCTGCAGCTGCTGGCAGGTCGCTGTAGAGGACCTCCAGAAAGCAGGTGGAGTCAGTAGTGTGGACATTATACTGGTATGACGCCCAGATCATCTTGTCGTCTTTCTTCCAGGTGACTTGCACCATCTGGCTTCCAATGTAGTTGCAAACTAGCTTCAGAGGTTGACCGACTCTAAAACTAGTGTCCTCCAGCTTCTTGATGAAGCGAACAGGCTCTGTGAGAAGCAGTGATGAGAGAAGCAAGGTTAGTTAGGTATTAAACAGCAATGTGCCGTTAGTCAGCATTAACCCTGAGACTACTACAGTATGGAATGGCTTGATCCTGTCAGAGAGTGCTGTACTGTCTCACGAGGAGATTAATGACACGCCAGGCATCACCTACTAAGGGTTGTCCAAACTTATGTGCTTATTTTTTAAAGCTTATTTGTCCGTTTCAGTTATCAGAAATATTCACATCACACCGTCTGCATAAAAAAATATATCTCTGTCCATAGGGAATGTAAAAACCGGTCCGAGGCATACCGATAGGCATGCCAGGTAAGTAGCGACGGAATAGTGAACTATTTGAAGCATATTGAGCATCTTCTTCAGCTGCCCCATTTTGAAGGTTCATTGAAACGAGGAGGGAGATGTGGACTGAGAAATATAGGGAGCAATACATCTATATGCATTCACAAGGCGCAGAAATTCTTAAGTTATTTCAGGTAGCCTTGAATTGCTTTGCAGTAATTTGATGGTCTGCATTTTCCAAAAGCTCAGTTTTACCAGTCCACACTATTACACAGAAAACAGTATTCAAGATTTATTCACCCTAGAAGGAGTTTTCCAAAAGCTCAGATTGAAGTGGCCGAAAACTTGGTATTGGTTTGGATGAATTGCCAAAACACAATGAAACAATACATTTTTCAAATAATTAAATGCACACGAGTAGGTCTAAGACAAATCGTCATGGATCTCTACTGATTCCATCTCAGATGTGCAGGGAAGTGTATCTCCACAACAACTTCAAAGTAGTGGAAGGAGATGAACTTCTCATCGTCATCCTTGCTTTAGACATTACTTTGAAGGAAAGATTTCCTAACTGTTAAAGATTGCGTTTACAGTAGTGATGTTTTCATGTTTCTAGTATCGAAGAGACTTGTTTAATTATTCTCTGTAAGGGGGCTTATGATCAGGTTAGATGAGGAATGGAAAGCTGTTGGCAGGTCAGAGTTTTTGCTTTTACCTAGACTGACATGGGCCTGACAGAAATCACTCCCAATTTCATTAGTTATTTCACAGGAGTATTTCCCTGCAGCTAATGGCCGGTCGCTGTAGAGGACCTCCAGAGAGCAGGTGGAGTCAGTAGTTAGGACATTATACTGGTATGATGCCCAGATCATTTTGTCGTCTTTCTTCCAGGTTACTTGGACCCTCTTGCTTCCAGTGTACTTGCACACCAGCTTCAGAGCTTGACCCACTGAAAAGCGAGTGTCCTCCAGCTTCTTGATGAAGCGAACAGGCTCTGTGAGAAGCAGTGATGAAAGGAGCAAGGTTAGTAAGGTATTAATGAGTAATTTGGCATTAGTCAGCACTAACCCTGAGACTACGACAGTATGTAATGGCTTCGTCTTATCGGAGACTGCTATACTGTCTCACCAGGTGATAGAGGGACAAGCCCAATATTGCCTTCCAAGGCTAGTCCACGTGGTACTTGTATTTTTTCAAAACCAGTTTGTCAGTTTCGGTTTTTAAAAATTGTCATGTCCACTCCATCTGTTTTACAATATATCTCTATCCAAGGGGTTCGCCAAAAGTATTGGAAGTACTCCGTTAAGTTTGCCCGGTCAGTAAGGAAGGAAGTCTAACTATTTGGTGCGTTTTGAGCAAGTTTTCAGCTGCGCCATTTTCTGAAGTTCGGGTATGGTGTACATTGAAAATCTGAGGGAGACGTGGACTAAGAAGTATTGGGTTCAGTATATTTATATGCCTCTACAAAGGGCAATAATGATTAAGTAACACTAGATTGCTCTGAATTGTCATGGACAAATTCGAGGGCAGGTGGTAAACATTTTTGAAAAGCTGAGTTCCACCGGTCAACAATAATGTATTCATTTTTTTTATAACATCTCAACCCTGAAATTACTTTTCAAAAAGCTAAATTTTCAATGACCTAAAACAGTGTTTTAGTTTGGATGAAAGGCATGACACAACTTGTCAAGGATTTCTTTGAGGTCCATCTTAGATGTTCAGTGAAGTGTATCTTCACAACATCCTCAAAGTAGTGGAAGGACATGACTATTTTTGTTATTCTATGTAAGCAGGCTTATGGGGGTTATCAAGCACCATCTGAGGAAAGGATATAGTTACCGAGAAGGTTAGCAGGAGAATGGAAAGCTTTTGCGATGCCAGTGCTTTTGGCTTCACTTATACGGACATGAGCTTGACAGACATCACTTCCAGTTGCATTAGTAATTTCACAGGAGTATTTCCCTGCAGCTGCTGGCCGGTCGCTGTAGAGGACCTCCAGAGAGCAGGTGGAGTCAGTAGTTAGGACATTATACTGGTATGAAGCCCAGATCATCTTGTCGTCTTTCTTCCAGGTGACTTGCACCATCTGGCTTCCAATGTAGTTGCAAACTAGCTTCAGAGGTTGACCGACTCTAAAACTAGTGTCCTCCAACTTCTTGGTGAAGCGAACAGGCTCTGTGAGAAGCAGTGATGAGAGAAGCAAGGTTAGTTAGGTATTAAAGAGCAATGTGATGTTAGTCAGGATTAACCCTGAGACTACTTGAGTATAGAATGGTTTGGTCCTATCAGAGACTGCTAAACTGCCTCACTGAGAGAAGCAAGGTTAGCCCTGCACCACCTTCTAAACCCATGTGCAGGGCCGTTGCACCAAATCCTGGGCCCCTATACAAGAGGTACTGATGGCCCCCCCCCCCGAATTCCCAATAGTATCTGCCTGCGTCCTGCAAGACGGAGGCGTAACTTGTAGTAGGAGGCGTAACTTGTACTAGGAGGCGTAACTTGTTCTTTTCTAAATCGCGGTAAACAAAAAGCGTTGTAAATCAGGGTTCACACGAGATCTTCATTGAAGTCGGGTCTTCCGATATTCATGACGGTAAGTCAATTTAAGGCCTAATATTTTAGGTCCGAGTTGCGGTCATTTATGTACCCGCGCACCACTGCTACATACAGATCACTTCCGCGATTTAGAAAAGTACGAGACACGCCTCCGACTACAAGTTACGCCTCCGACTACATGTTACGCCTCCTAGTGCAAGTTACGCCTCCTCCGACTACATGTTACGCCTCCTACTACAAGTTACGCCTCCGTCTTGCAGGACGCAGACAGACCCACCTCCGAATTCCCCCTACCAGCCCCCTGCGCTGAATTGTTGACGGGGGGGGGGGGGGGGGGGTAGAGAACAATTGTTGACGGGGGGGGGGGGGGGGGGGGGGGAGACGAGGCCGTGTGCGACTCCTAACACTATGGGCTGGTGTATGATTCAAATTCTTTTTTCTTTTTTTTTGCCATGGGCCCCCCCTCTGCCTTGGGCCCCCCCACGACTGCCTCACTTTCCCCCGCAGTCCGTCGGCCCTGCACATGTGTATGCTTATTTATAAAGCTTATTTACTCCTTTCATTCTGGAAAAAGGTCCTTTCTACGCCATCTGCTCAACAAAATATTGCTGTCCATAGAATAATGCAAAAACAATTTAAAATACTCCGATAAGCTCTCCCCGTCAGTTGGGGGCAAAAACTCCAAACATTGTGTATCCAAACACAGTGTATTGAGCATGTTTTAAGCTGCACCGATTTCTAAAGTTCAGTGAAGGTGCAGATTGAAAATCACACCGTCGCAAAAGGTGAAGGTGACTTTAACCGAAGGTCAATACTGGAAAGATTTTTATCTTTCCAGTATTGAAGAGACTAGTTTAGTTATACTCTGTAAGCAGGCTTATTAGGGTTATCGTGCACCATCTGAGAAAATGGAGATAGTGACTGAGGAGGTAAGCAAAAGAATGGAAAGCTGTTGGCAGGTCAGTGCTTTTGCCTTTACCTAGACTGACATGAGCGTGACAGACATCACTTCCAGTTGTATTAGTAATTTCACAGCAGTATTTCCCTGCAGCTGCTGGCCGGTCGCTGTAGAGGACCTCCAGAGAGCAGGTGGAGTCAGTAGTTAGGACATTATACTGGTAGGATGCCCAGATCATCTTGTCATCTTTCTTCCAGGTGACTCGGACCCTCTGGCTTCCTGTGTACTTGCACACTAGTTTCAGAGGTTGACCTACTAAAAAGCGAGCGTCCTCCAGCTTCTTTATAAAGCGAACAGGCTCTGTGAGAAGCAGTGATGAAAGAAGCAAAGTTAGTTACGTTTTTAGGAGCAATGTGGTGTTAGTCAGCATTAACCCTGAGACTACTGAAGTATCAAATGGCTTGGTCCTATCAGACTGATAGACTGGTGTCTGAGAGAACCAACAGAAGCAAGGTTAGCCCTGCCTCACATTCTAAGGCCAGTCCACATGACTATGGGTAATTTTTAAAGCTTATTTGTTCCTTTCATTCTTGAAAAAGGTACCTGTCTACACCATCTGTTTAACAAAATATCACAGTCCATAGGAGAATGCAAAAACTATTGGAAGTACTCCGATAAGATTTACTGGCAGTAGGGTGCAGGAATTCTAACCGTTTAGAGCGTATTGAGCATGTTTTTCAGCTGCACCAATTTCTAATGTTCGGTGAAGTTGTAAATTGAAAATCTGAGGGAGATGTAGAATAAGAAGTATTCAGATCAGTATATCTATATGCCTCCAGAAGGGGCAGCAATGATTAAGTCATACTAGGTTGCCACGGACGAAATTTGAGAACATGAGGTCAGCGTTTTCCAAAAGCTGAGTTATACACACTGAAAAAAATAGTTGAAAACATTTCCATCCTTGAAGGACATTTGCCAAAGCTCAGTTTTCAATTACCTAAAACATTGTTTTAGTTTGGTTGAAAGGCCAAAATACTGTGATATTGAAAAATACTTGGGTACGTATGTACTAGGTCTATTAGAACTAGCAAAGGATTTCTTAAAGTTCCATCTAAGATGTGCGGTGAGGTGTATCTCCACAACCTCCTCAAAGTAGGGGAAGGACATGAACTTCTGATTATCATCGGTGCTTTCGACATTGTATTGAAAGAAAGATCCCTAAATGGTAAAAATTATTTTATAGTAATGATTGATAAAATGTTCCAATACTGAAGAGACTAGTTGTGTTATTCTCTGTAAGCAGGCTTATGAGGGTAACCAGCACCATCTGAGGAAATGGAGATAGTGACTGAGAAGGATAGGAGCGGAATGGAAAGCTGTTGGCAGGTTAGTGTTTTTGTCTTTACCTAGACGGACATGGGCCTGACAGAAATCACTTCCAGCTCCATTAGTAATTTCACAGGAGTATTTCCCAGCCGCTGCTGGGCGGTCGCTGTAGAGGACCTCCAGAGAGCAGGTGGAGTCAGTAGTTAGGACATTATACTGGTATGATGCCCAGATCAACTTGTCGTCTTTCTTCCAGGTGACTTGGACCCTCTGGCTTCCAGTGTACTTGCACACTAGTTTCAGAGGTTGACCGACTCTAAAACTAGTGTCCTCCAACTTCTTGATGAAGCGAACGGGTTCTGTGAGAAGCAGTGATGAGAGAAGCAAGGTTAGTTTGGTATTAATGAGCAATGTGCCGTTAGTCAGCATTAACGCTGAGACCTCTACAGTATGGAATGCCTTGGTCTTATCAGAGATCTTATCTGTAGTTTCTCATCAGGAGAAGCTAGGTTAACCCATCATCACGTTCTAAGGCCAGTCCACATGAATGTGGGTATTTTTTATAAGCTTATTTGTTCCTTTCATTCTGGAGTTTTTGTTCACACCATCTGTTTAACAAAATATCGTTAGGAGAAGGTCCATATACCATCCACTGGAGAACGCAATAACTATTGGTAGTTCTCAGATAAGCTTGCCGGGTCAGTAGGGGTCAGGAAGTCTAACCATTGAGTACATTTTTCAGCTGGGCCAATTCTAAAGTTTGGTAAAGGTGTACATTGAAAGTCTGATGGCGATGTGGAACAAAAAGTATTGTGTTCAGTATATGATAAGCCTCCACAAGGCGCAGTAATGATTAGCTATTTCTAGGTTGCTCTGAATTGCCATGGACGAATTCAAGGACATGAGGTCAGTGTTTTCAAAAAGCTGAGTTTCACCGGTCAATAGAAAATGACAGAAAAGGGTTTAAAACATTTTCACCCTGGAAAGACTTTTTCAAAAGCTCAGTTTTCAGTGCCCTAAAACATTGTTTTGGTTTTGATGAAAGGCCGAAACAAGACAACTAGTCAAGGAGTTCTTCCAGTTCCATCCTAGAAGTGCAGCGAACTGTATCTCCACAACATCCTCAAAGTAGTGTAAGGACATGAACTTCTGATTGTCAAGAGACTAGTTTTGATATTCTCTGGAAGCATGCTCTTGATGGTAATCATGCACCACTTGAGCAAATGGAGATAGTGACTGAGGAGGTTAGCAGAGGAATGGAAAGCTGTTGGCAGGTCAGTGCTTTTGCCTTTACCTAGACTAACATGAGCGTGACAGACATCACTTCCAGCACCATTAGTAATTTCACAAGAGTATTTCCCTGCAGCTGCTGGGCGGTCGCTGTAGAGGACCTCCAGAGAGCAGGTGGAGTCGGTAGTTAGGACATTATACAGGTATGACACCCAGATCATCTTGTCGTCTTTCTTCCAGGTGACTTGGACCCTCTGGCTTCCACTGTACTTGCACACTAGTTTAAGAGGTTGACCTACTAAGAAATGAATGTCTTCCCGATTAAGTGAACGGGCTCTCTGAGAAGCATTGATGAGAGAAGCAAGGTTAGTTAGGTATTAAAGAGCAATGTGGCATTAGTAAGACTTCTTCTGTATAGTACTACTGGTCTTTTGTTTCATCTATTGTCCCATCTACTGTGTCCTGTCTCACCTCCTACTGGGCAGAACATTTTAGTAATGCAGTAATCAGTGAATATTTAGGTAGAAGATTTGAGCATCACCTTTAACAGTTACTATGCACCTGCAGGATTCAGATGCCACCCGGTTTTCAGCCTTACAGATATATTCTCCATCATCAAATGTGGTTGTCTTACTCAATTTCAGAGTGGCAACACCTTTTGAAAAGTCCATTGAGCAAGTATAGGACTTGCATATTTTTCCGTTTGCTTTAAACCAAGCTACTGAGATGTCAGGTGTTCCTGCGATACGGCAGCTCAGGGTAAGGGCATCACCGGCAGATACTTCTGATGGCTTCAATTCTTCAACAAAGTAAGGTCGTTCTACAGTAACAGATGAAGTGGTTAGTTTTAGCCGGGAGGATAAAGTAATGATTGAATGTTTAAACTACTAGTAGACCAAGACTTGTAAAGTTTTACCTAAAATAGAGATTTGAGCTTCACACTTGTCACTTCCAACTCCGTTGTCAACATTACAAGAGTATGTTCCAGCTGCCTCCATCTTGTCACTGTTGAGGACCTCCAGGACACAAGAGGTGTCTGTTTTTATGACGTTGTACTGGTAAGAAGCCCAAATTAAGTCACCGTCTTTCCACCAGGTCACCTCCACCCGGGGGGTGCCAGCAAATGTGACTTCAAGCCTCAGAGGCACTCCTTTCTCACAGGAAATGTTCCTTAGCTTCTTCACAAAGTGAACCGGTTCTGGTAAAGTAATAATGTTGGTTAGTTTCAGTAATATCTCATTCACAAGCAGGCGCTGACAAAAAAAAGAATACATTTTCTCAGGTTAATTGTAATTCTAACCAACCTTTTACAAACATGATGAATGAGCAGCTTTCCTTCCCAGCATCATTGATGGCCTGACAGGTATATTCCCCTGCATGGCTCTTCTCCACAGCGTTCAGCACAAGAGTAGCTACACCCTCCTTCAGGGTAACATCACAGCCCCTTCCATGGAGCATTTCTTTAGCTCCCCTGAACCATCTCACCTTGAGAGGCCCACTGCCCTTCACTCTGGCCGAGAACGTGACATTTTTTCCAGGGAGACTTTCTTTCATGTCAGGTGTTTCCAGAAAAGAGGGAGATTCTAATTTGAAGAAAGGAAGTGTTGTAAAATACATTTGACCTTTCTGGTATGCAGGAGATCCCATTGTGGATTAAAATATGTTTCAGCCATGGTGATTCCTTCTATACTTTAACTACAAACCTTTGACAGTCATCAAAGCGCTAGTTTCACTGCTTCCTGCAGCATTAGTAGCTTTGCAGGTGTATTTCCCACAGTCAGACAACTGGACAGTTGGAACTTTGATTTTACATGTGTTATCAATGAGGCTTAAGTCAAAGCTTGGGCAACCCTTGATCTCCTGGCCATTGTGGAACCAGGTGGTGGTGAAAGGAGCTGAACCAGCCACCTTACACTCCATCTCTCCTGGTCGACCAGCAACTAGATTAATGTCTCTCAGCTTCCGTATGAATGTTGCTGGAATCATCTTATCTGTTATACAAAAATACTTTGCTTTCAAATATGTCCTGGCACATCATCAGGATGGAATCATATTGGATGATAATTAGACTAAAGATGTGATGTATACTGACCTGAGACAGAGAGTTTAATATTGCAGGATGCTTTCCCAATGTTATTTTGGATCTCTAGCTTGTACACTCCTGTATCTGCCTTGTCAGCAGGTTGAATCATCAGAATCATCACTTTATTTGAAAAAGACAACTTCAACTTTGTGCTGGTAGACAGCTCTTGGTTGTCCTTGAACCACCTGGGCTTGAGCTCTGCTGAGCCTGATACCGATACCTCAAGAGCTGCACTGTCTCCTGACTTCACATTTAAAGTCTCAGGGTAATCCACAATAGCAGCAGGTTCTAGAAATTATGAAAGAACAGGTAAAAATAATTTGATCCTATAAGATAATATGCTTGACCTAAAGTGTAATGAAGTCCAATGGTATACAGACCTAGAACAGTGACCAGCGAGACGCACTCGGCCAGGCCAGAGTCGTTCCTGAGCTGGCAGGTGTATTTACCAGATGTGGTGTGGTCTGTTGTTGGAACTGTGAGGGTGGCCTCACCATTAAGATAACTGATAATCCTGTTTTCACCCTCCCTGAGGATGTGATCCTTGTCCTGAACCCAGGACACAGTAATAGGTTCAGAGCCTTTAACTTTAGCTGTCAGCGTGAGTTGCTGACCAGCTCTTATCGACTGCTCCGCCAGTTTCTGGACGAAAGATGGTGGTTCTGGATGATTGATAAAGAAAATATGTTGGCGTGGGAAGATGATTTGAATCAAGGTTTTGGCATAATTGTAAGAGTCCCTGCTGGTAATTGCTGGAAATAGTACAAACCTCTCAAGTTAACGGTGGCATGGCAGGTGTTACTTCCTACATTGTTTGTTACTCTGCATTCATATAAACCAGCGTCTGTCATGTCTAGCTTCATGATGTGAAGAGCAGCCGAAGCTCCTTCACTGACCATGCGGTATTTATGGTTCTCCTTCAAGGTTCTCTTTTCTTTGTACCAGTTCACTTGGAAAGGAGGAGTTCCGTACAGCTCACAGTGCAAGCTACCATCTTTTCCTTTGACGACTTCCAGTATTTCCGGCATTTTAATGAAAGATGGAGGCTCTAGAAAGTAAAATAACGCTGTTAACAAGGGTGATGTTCTTTGTCAAGCAGTGTTGTTTGCACACTGGGAAGAAAGATTGTCATGCTTGTGTTCAATCCATGCATGAATAACATCAGACAGAATCAGTCGACATCATTAGTGATGGAGGGCATTTACTGAAATGGGAATGTAGCTCCTATCATGCCACAAGTTGTAGGTCATTTCATCAGTGGTTGGGATAAATATTTGTGTTTTAAAGAATCATGCTTTCCAACACAATGAGACATCCATGTTCCATGCTTGAGGAATTTCAAATCATAAATGTGAACACAGCGAGGATACTTCATTAAAATATTGTACATAGGGATCGTCAGTCTTCGACTTTCATGCTCCTTCAATTCTTTACAGAATCCCACACGAAGAAAACAGGGTTACATGATGAGTCGATTCAGGGTCTGACCTTGAACTGTGAGTACAGTGCTGCAGCTTGCATTACCAGCATCATTGTACGCTTCACAGGTGTAGACTCCGTTATCCTCAACACTTGTGGTACGCAGCTTAAGGTATGCAGTAGAATCAGCAAATCCTATATTATAGTTGTCTCCCACGGTAAGCTTTTGGTCATTTTTGTACCAGCATAGTTTTATAGAGGTTGCATTGTTCGTCTTGCACTCAAAGCGGTGGCTCTCGCATTGCTTTACAAACGTACTGGGAGGTAGCTTCACCAAGAACTGAGGGGGTTCTGCAAGGTAAAAAAAACAAGAAGTTAATATGGGAGAAATCCAGACTTTGTCTAATGGGTGAACAGAAGATGTGACCTGAGAATGAGATACCGAAAGAATATTTTGCAGTTTAGGCTGCAAAGGAAGCATGGTAAGTCACTTGGAGGGGGCATGATCCGTGGAATGGAATAAGTTAAATCAAGAAAAATAGTTAATTCAGTGGAGGTGGACAAAAAAGAAAAGTCCAACCTTTCACAATCAACTCTGCTGCACATTTCTCAGTGCCTGCTTGGTTGGTAACTTGACAAGAATAAATCGCAATTTGCAATGCTCCAACAGAGTGAAGGATTATTGTAGAAGAGGATGAATTTGTTTTGATGACACATGACGGACTGCTGAAGAGTTTGATGTTGTCTTTAAACCATTTAACAGTGAAAGGAGGAGTTCCTTCAAACATACTCCTCAGATGGACAAAAGAGTTTTGAAGCACATTCTGAGATTCCGGTCAATCTATGAATTTGGGTGGCACCGAAACCCACACAGAAAAGACATTATATAAAGCCGATCGACATTTAAACAGAGAATAAATAGATTAAACTAATAAGTTCTAACCTTTAGCTGTAAGTACTCCACTGCATACACAACTCCCTGCTTGGTTAATTATTCTACAGTAATATTCCCCTGTGTCATTGCTCTCACTGAGTCTCAGCTGCAATAAGATGGTATTTTCTGCATGGCTCCTCTTGCCTCCTTTTTTCCAATCATCGAATATTGGCAGAGAGCCAGCTGCTTTACACTCAAAGGTTACATGTGAGGCCCAGATCTCCTGAATGCTGGTTAATTTCTTAATGAATGATGAAGGAATTGCTCCACCTGTATTAAAGAGTCACATTAACAAATGGTAAGAAACTGAGGGAAAAAGGTTCTCAAACCCTAAGACTTGAACTTCTGACCTGCAACAAGCAAATTAACCTTCCACCTGAAAGAACTAGAGTCTGTAGCCTCAACCATCTTGCGTCTCCCAACTGAGAAGACTAAATATTAAGTTAACTGAGTTCCTCAGAATGGGTATAATGTCTGCTCAACAGCAGATTTCTGCCATCTTTGCCCCATTTTGTTACTATCTTAGGTGTTCCCGCTATCCTGCATTCCAAGCTGACAGGATCCCCCAGTCGATTTGACCACCTCTTGCGTTTCTTTGATTTGAAGTAGTGCTATGGAAACCAAGGGTGATAAGTAATGCGTATCATGCAAAGCTATCCTCATTCTGGATCTCACATATATAGTATCCAGATTCTGTCTTTTCAAATAACAGCTCAATCGAGGTGGAGGTGTTGGACTCAACCAAAGAGCAAGTCAGAGGGTCAAAGATGGGATGCCGGAGATCAGCACATTCAACTTGACCTTTAACCCAGGTGAAACAGACATGGATTCTAGCTTTTTTATACCTGTTGGTTCTGTTAGTGGATGAAATGTGATATTTCACTTATACAAATTAAACCTAACCTTTGATTAAAAGGATGCCAGAACAATGCTAAGGATAACAGCTAGCTTTGTTTCTAGCTGTGCAGGTACAGCTGCCACAGTCTTTACTGTCAAGACGAGAGATTTCCCAGAAAGCCACATTCTGGATCTCCTTCTCATCTTTGTACCACAAATTACCAACATTTCAATGCAAATGTTAAGACAATGACAAATGCAGTAAATGCATGTGAAGAAGGTCCAACAAACCTGTCACTGTGAGAACAGCAACACATTTCTGACTTCCGGCTTCATTGTGGACATGACAGACATATTTCCCACTGTGCGTCTTCTGAGTGTTTTTCAAATTCAACATGGCAGTTTTGGCCTCATAAGACATCTTGATGTGCTCATCTTCTTTGAGCTCACAGTTGTCTTTGACCCAGGATACCTCCATGGGGAGTGATCCGGTTAGCATGCACTTGAGAGAGACCTCTGAGCCCACCTGGTACGTCAGGTCCTCTAGTCTCTGAACAAATGATGGTGGTTCTAGTGAAAGAAGATCACACAGACATCTAGAGTCCATCCATGTTTATATATAGATATATACATAGTAAACAGCGTCCACAAGAGCCCGTATGTTTAGCGACAGATGTTCAATAAATTGGCTTGTTTGTTAGAGTACGTTGTAATACATGAAACACCTTGAAAACTAACCTTTCAGTGATATGTGACAATAACTAGATATTTCTCCGACTTCATTTGTAACAGTGCACTGGTACTTCCCAGCATCTCCGGCCTCACACTTGGAGACCATAAGTTTAATGGTGTCTTTTTCAAAATGGATGTAATGCCTTCGGTCATTTTGGATGGGCTCACCATTATGGGAGCAATATATTTCAAAGGGGGAAGAGCCTGAGACTCTTCCTTCCAAGACAATGTCGCATCCCTTTACCAGGGTGGCAGACCTTAGAGGCCTCACAAAAACAGGGGGCTCTACAGTGGAGAAACGGTATTGTCACTTTCACTTTCACACACACACACACACACACACACACACACACACACACACACACACACACACACACACACACACACACACACACACACACGTAACCTTGACATGAAAAGATGAAACCAACCTTTGACTGTTACAGTACAGCTGCAGTGATTGCTACCAGCCGCACTCGACGCCACACAGACATATTCTCCACTATCGTCCACGCTATTGTCTATCACCTCCAAAGATGCCACTGAGTTAGAGAAACGCACCAGCTGTCTGTAGTTTGAAATGATCTCACAGCCATTCCTAAACCACTTCACACTAAGCCCAGGGCTGTCCTCTACTTTGCAAGACAATGTCAGAGGCTGTCCCGTTTTCACTAGGCGTGAGGGAACAAGCTTCAATGAAAAGGTTGGTGGTTCTGTAAATAACAGCATTAATTAGGACAAATAAACATACATGAAGACAGAACAGCAGGGTACATCGTCTGAGAGAAAAATGTAAACAGCACCTTTCACAACGAGGACAGCAGTACAGTCCACTTTCCCAGCATCGTTGGATACTTGGCATGTGAACTTAGCAGAGTCGCTGGGTTTCACTGAGTGGAGTTCCAAGGTGCTGGATAAGGCATCTTTCTTAATTAAATATGAGCCTCCAGTGGAAATTTCCTTTTCTTCCCTGAACCACTTGACAGCCAGAGGAACTGTTCCAGTGAAGGCTGATTTCAAAGAAATAGTGGAGCCTTCTTTTACCTCCCGGTTATCTGGTTTCACTGTAAAAGCTGGGGGTTCTAGAAAAACAATGTTAACAAATTCATGGTCATGGTCATCATCAACTTATAGTCGGAATGGATCTCTCTGTTCCTACACTGACCAATGGTATTTGAATGTAACTTTTCTGACCTTTGATACAGAGAGTTCCAGTGTCGTCCTTTTGACCAGCAACGTTGGTCAGTCGGCATCTATAATTGCCTCCATCACTTTGCCCCAGGCTCCTTATAAGGAGAGCGGCCATGTTCTCCCTCGTTTCAACCTTATATTTTGTATCACTGTGGATCTCTTTATCATCTCTGTACCAGCAAACAACAATTGGTTGGGTCCCACAGAATTTGCATTCCAAGGTAATATCATTACCAATATTTGCATTAAGTTTCTTTAGAGTTTTAGTGAAGGAAGGGGGAACTGCTCGACCTGTGTAAGAAAATGGATGGTCACTGGGAGTACTTTTAAAAACTCTCAACTAAGAAATTCTGGACGTTATTTGCACTTAAAACTAACCTAGGACGGTAACAGAGCTTTTGCACTGGTCCTTGCCCACTTTGTTTGACACCTCCATCCTGAATTCAGAAGATTCTTCTTTTGCTGCTGCCAGAATTTTTAACATGGCAGTTTTCTCCTTCAGAGTGATTTTGTATTTACGACCACTCGTCACCTCCTTTCCATCTTTAAACCATTGCACCTTGAGGTCTGGGCTTCCAGCGATTGTACATTCCAAGGTGGCTGAATCTCCTGCAGTCACACTAATGGACTCTGCAGGTTCTACGATTCTGGCGGGTTCTGAGGTAAGATATTATCATTTTATTAATATAACACTTTAATAGCCTCTACATTAGTAAAACAATCGGCTTGTTCAAAGAAAGATTGACCAAAACTAACCTTGGACTGTTAGAACAGCTTCACATGTCTGACGTCCTGCAGCATTTTCAACTTGGCAGGCATACTTTCCAGCATTTGCCACCTCAACAGATGAGAATGTAAGGCTGGCAACATTGTTCTCCAACCTCATGCTCATATTGGCATTGTCATCTCTTAGGATCTCAGAGTCTTTCGTCCATTTAACAGTGAGGGGAGCTGATCCTTTTATACTGCCCTGAAGTTTGACTGTGTTTCCTAACACAGCCACAATGCTCTCAACTCTCTTTGAGAATGCTGGGGGTTCTGAAATCATTTTTGCAACAATCAAATATTCATACTAAGAGATGATTGTTACCGAAAGAGAAATAGCAAACATTTGGTTATTTTTTAACACCAACCTTTCTGCTTAGCCATTGCCTTGGAGGATGCTACACCAACTGCATTTGATACATCACACTTATAATCTCCAATATCAGAACTTTCAAAAGAATGGATCTCAAGTGAAGACATGGAGCCCTGTGACACTATTCTGTATTTCCCGCCTGCAGAAATACGTTTTCCATTCTTCAGCCAGGTCACCTCAAACGGTGTTGAGCCTTCAATCTCACAGTCAAACATGGCAACAGATCCTCTCACTGCTTCAACAGAAAGCAGGTCCTTCATGAAACTAGGGGGTTCTGAGAGAGAACACACAATTTGCTTAGTACATTTATTTAAAATTTCTTTATAGTCCCCAATAATGCCTATCAAGCTTACAGACCTTTCACAGTAACTTTACTGGTGCAGCTCTCACAGCCTGACTCGTTTAGGACCTCACAGGTGTAGTTTCCACTGTCTGACAGCATGACACTTCTCAGCTCCAGAGTAGCAACACTGTCCTTCAGGCTGATGCTATACCTTTCCCCTGGGGACAGCTCTCTGTCGTTGAGGAACCAAGATGTTTGAAGGTCTGGGGAACCGCTAACAATGCACTGCAGTCGAGCAGAGCTGCCCTGCTTCCAGGCTACAGTGCTCTCCAGCCTCTTTATGAAGCTTGGAGCCTCTGCACAGGATGGTCCCATGGTTACAGAGATGGAAAATATCAAGACGGCATCATATAACACAATATAAACTAAGAATTGACCATCAAAAGGGGGGAAGCAGGTTACTGGGTTCTTTCTGGGTTGTTCATTTCCAGTACTGCATATTTGCAAGAGCTTCAAAAGCTGCAATATTCATGAAATTATCTAAATGGTCTTACCTTGCACCCTGACTGTGGCAGAGCATGTTGTACTTCCAGCGTCGTTTGTGGCTTTGCATACATATTGGCCACAATCTTTCAGTGTGATCTTTGGGATATCAAGCGTGACCCTTTTCTTCTCAAAAGAGAGTTTACAATCGGGAGATTGGTGGACTTTTCGCCCATCTCTGGTCCACATAATGGTCACCCCAGTGTCCTTGTCCACCTGGGCCTCCAGGTGGAGAGAAGCCCCAACAACAGCTGCCACAGAGCCAAGGGGTGTCACGAAGCTGGGCGTGGCAATGACACTGAGCTCTGTGCTGCACATAGCGATCCCAGCGCTATTAGACACTCTACAGAGGTAAACCCCCTGGTCTGACAGCTCCACATTGGGGATTTCAAGAGTGTGTTTATTCTTTTCTGAAGAGGTGTGGTAGTGTGGTACATCAGGTAAGACTTGATCGTCTTTGTGCCAGACAATATTGAGTGGATCCGATCCTGTTACTACATACTGCATGGTGGACTTCTTTCCCACACACACAACCTGAGATTCAGGCTTACGTATAAACGCTGGAAGGAAGGTTTCTATGAAAAATTTAAAGAAAATTGTCACAAAGATATTATACCCTGTCCAAAAATGAAAAAGCCAACCTCTCAACCTTGAAGAGAAGCCAAAAATAATAACAAAAACAGCCCCAGCATAATGGTTGCCAGGCTTATAATGGAATGAGGAACAAAAGCCTACTTAGCCAACACCAATAGAAAGGAAAGGTTTCAGCAGCAAAAATGAATAAAAAAAGTACTTTATACAGAAAGAGGATTTAAAGACCACGCTGTGGTTCTCTTACCGGTGACGTTCAGGGTGATGGAGCAGCTGTCGGAGCCGTGCTGGTTTGAGGCCTTGCAGCAGTACTCCCCGCTGTCAGCTTTAGTGGGGCTTATAAGCTCTAGAGAGGAGACATTGAAGCGGCTGATGATCCTGCATCTGTCCCCATCTTTAATAGGCTTTCCTTCCTTGAACCATTTGAAGTTGACATTTGGAGCATCCTCAGTGTCACATTCAAACTTGGCGTTGTTCCCAACATTGACCTCCAGGGGCACTGGTCTGTGCCTGAATACCGGTTTCACTGCAGGAAAGGAAAAACATTCAGTACATGGATCCTATGGAAGGGTTACACTTAACTGGCGAGATGGTGAACCTAGGATATGAAACATGGAAGGATTATACTGGAGGGGGTGGTGGTTAACTGGTGAAATCAGGAAAACCGAGGATGGAAGGTTAACCTAATGTGATTGGAGGAGGAAATGCTGTTAGGAAGCATGGATGAGCTGGGAAAAGAGAAGAGAATGCATGCAGACAAAGGCTCAGGAGGGGTGAGGAAAGAGTGGAAGACATGGTAGATTCCCCGATGAAGATGAGTGGATGTATATATATATATATATATATAATAATATATTAGCACTTTGAGAATTCTGATGTAAAGTGCTCTTAATTAAATATATTATAATTATTATTTGATTATTATAATAATCAAATAATGATTTATTTGATTGTTTTTTTTGTTTTGTTTTGTCTTGTTTTTGTTTTATTTATTTCTTATTGCTTATGTTTATTTATTTTTACACAATGTCTTGTTTTTTAAAAAATGTATGATGACTATATGCTCTGTAAGGTGACCTTGGGTGTCTTGAAAGGCGCCTCTAAATTAAATGTATTATTATTATTATTTATTATTACTATAAGGGAAAATATGAAATTATTATATTTGTATGAATACATACATCTATACCTAAGCAAAATTATTTTCTTTATTGTCACTTCATTTAAGCCAGACATTGTATGGTAGATTTGAGTCCATGAAGCCTGATTTAAATGTAAACATTCCTAAGGGAAAGAAATGAGTTCCAAGTTTTTCACATGACAGCAGTAGTATTATTATGGGATGGTGATATCAAAGTAATCCTCATTTTCAAACCTCTTGAGACCACAGTCAGTCTTGAGGATGTTCTTGTCTTGCCAGCTTCATTCTCAGCCTCACAGATATATTCTCCTTGATGCTCCTTGATAACTTTGTTGATAATAAGTGTGTATGTGTCATTGTCTTTAGAGCACGTGAACTCTTTGCCAGATTTGACCAATTTACCATTGAAAAGCCAGTTAACCTTGGTGACGTACTTTATTGTGGTGCTTAAAACAGCATGACTGTGCTCCTCAATGCACTCATGATCTAGAGGGTTCATAACTATGGGATAGTCTACGATACTGTCCGAGAACCCACTGATCATGAAGGCCTCAGAGAGATACTCTTCCTTGGTTTCTCTATGAACGTGCTGTTCAACAGACACCTTGGCCACAGTGGTGGTCAGATCAGATGCTCCCTCATCCTGCTGGGGACCTAACCCTAACTCCAGGATCTCTGCGCATTCATGAACAGAAACACTGTTATAGGTAACCCTGTCCTCAGTCTTCACAGAAGCCGAATGAGACACAGGGGAATGCCATCCCCTTGTTCTTTCTGATACAGTAATAGAGTCCACTACAGATGTCAGCAGCTCTTTGGAAAGTGCAGAGGCTGTCTGTAACTTTTGAGGGCTGTCTAGCAAAATAGTACTGGGCCGTTCTAGAGTCAGAACCTGGGACTCCTGGTAAACTATAGAGTGGAAGGCTGCCTGCAGTTCTGACCTCAGGTCAGCTGTCTGGAGGTACTCACCGTCAAAAGCCAGAGAGATTTCTATGGCTGCACCAGATGACGTGACAAGGTATGTGAACATTGCCAGTTTTGGCTCTTTCTGAACCCTAACTTCCTGGATCTGTGCTGCCTCTAACTTTCCCACCACATCGGCCAGTAGCAGTGGTTGTTCCTGGGCCACAGCAGACTGAAGAGCATCTTTCAGCTGACGTCTAATATTTACACTTGATGGTTTGGGAATCTGAATCACAAAGGTCAGCTCTTTGGGCAGTGCTGTGCTCTCCTCAGTCTGTGGGGCCATTAAATAAAGTTCAGGCTGTGTGATAACACTGATTTTAGAGGACTCTGACTTGATTATCTCATGGGAAAACTCTCCTTTCAGCACATGCTTTTCGACCATCATGATTGACTGTCTAACTGACTGGCCCTCCTGGATCTGAACCGCAACGTCCAGCTCTGCTGCCTCTATAGACAAACTGATCTCAGTAGAGATCTCCTTCTTCTCAACCTGGACCGGCTCTGTGGGAACCTTTGGCTCTACAGCTGTCTGGCAGGTGAATGTATTCTCAGCAGCCAGACTCTCAGTATGGGCCTCCACCAAAGCCTGGATGTCTTCTAAGGTGGTGACATTCATCAAATTCCAACGCTCCTCCCTCTGAACTAAGGCACACTCCTGTTTCATGTCATGGGGGAAAGGAGTCTCTTTTGGGAGTTCCATGGGGTGGGAAGTCACCTGTAGGATATTAAGAGGTCTAGGCTCCAACCCTAGCTGTGATTTAACTCCTGTCTCCGACACATCAAGATCTTCGTGATTATCTGCTGTGATCTCCCTTCGCTCCTCATAGGTGGCTGCATGACTCCTGGTCTTCGTCTGTTTCTGTGCTGCCACCTGCTGCTCTGGTTTGGTAATGCTAAGAAAACCCTCCTTAGGTAAAGCAGTCACATCTTGGACTGAATGAAGAAAAAAGGTTGGTGCCACCTCTTTCTTAGGCTGAACCCTTTTTGATTTGGTTATTACAGATAATCCAGAAGTAGTTTCACAAACCAATGACTTTTGCTCAGTCTGGGTGACTGGATAAAGCAAAGCAGTATTCTTACCGGCAATTGCCTGCTCTGATAAAGGCTCCTCACTCAAAAATCTTCCCTCAGATTGTAAAATGTCCTGATAGCAGATAACTTGTAAATACAGAAGTCGTTCCTTTTCTCTCTGGGACTGCGGGGATAAAGAGGATTCCAACCCTTGATTTAACCCTGAGTACTCTGCTTGGATCTTGTAGGTTTCCTCAATGCACTGAGCTGACCAACATACTGTGTCTTTGCATGGGATCGTACTCTCTTCCTCTGATCGGAACATTGCAAACTTATTTTCTTTTGCTAAAATCAGAGTTGTTTCACTGACAGGTGCTAGAACTTGCTCAGGCCTTTCCTTGTCTATCAGAGGTTCAGTGGCTGATTCTAAAGCAACCAGAGGCTCTACGTGTCTTTCATTTATCGGAAGCTGCCCAGCACAATTGGATGTGTACAGGATCTTCATGCCCTCTTTCACTCTAAAGCACTTCTGTTCCTCCTGCCTCACTATCAGGGCAGATGTTTCTTTGATAGGTAAAGCAGACTGCACCTGGTAACCACATACAACCTGTTGGGGTTCAGAAGATGTGAGGAGCTGCTCTGATGCGTTGTCTGGAAGGACCTCTGGTTTGACTGTTGTAAAAGGAACAACCTCTTGAGCTATGGCTGACATTAGCCTAGACGGCTGCTCTTTAACAAATTCCACCTCTACCAGCTCAGGGCTCAGGATGCGGTCGAAATGCTGCTCAATAAACTGCTGACTCTCCAGGACAGAAGAGGTAAACGCTGCCATGTGAAGCTGTTTGAGTGGGACTGCTGAAATGTACGATGGATGGGCAGGAGCCACTGACACCCTCTCCTCCACTTCATGGGACTGCAGAACGGCAGCCTGGTGGGTGACCTGCTCTCTCTGAAGACTGGCGGCAGAAATATTCAGATTTCTAATGGTGCCCACCTGCTCACTGGTAATGACCTGCCTGTCTTCAGTGCCAATGGTGTAAACCATCTGATCTGAACTAGATATTTCCTGTCCTAGAAGGCTGACCGGGTATAAGCATGACTCTGTGGCTTTCTCAGTCATGGTTACCTTGTAGCCTCTTTCTTGAATAACTGTGCGCTGTTCCTGCTGAACAGCCTCCCTGAAAACCACCAATTCAGCACTACATGAAGCCTCTCCAAAATGGTTTGAGGCTTTACAAATGTAGATGTCGCTGTCCTCCTGTTTGATGCTCTTTATTTGCATGAGGCCAGAGCCATCTGAGTTGTTGACTATGATACAGAATTGACTTGGTTTGATGCGGTAGCTTCCTCTAAGCCACTGAACTTCAGGCAAGGGGCTTCCTGTTACCTTGTATCTAAACAACGCCTGACCCCCCTGAGGGGAATGAAGAGGTTCAATCTTTTGACTGAAGTCAGGGGGCTTGTTGGGTGGGTCATCCCCCTTTTCAGCCTCCTTTTCATATCCCACTAGGTCCTTCAAATGAACATGCAAGTATGAACTCCAGTTCGACTGACCAAACCGGTTGCATACAGTACACGAGTACTCTCCTTCAAATGTTCTCTCAACTTTGTTAATGATCAGACTGTATTCATCTTGCTCATGAGTGAATGTATGTGTAGATGAAGCTGTGATGCCCTTCCCGTTGTGGAACCATTGAACAGATGGCTTGGGAAAGCCCGCCACTGTGACGGTAAACCTAGCTGTTTCCCCTTCGGTCACAGCAGCTGGAGACAGCTGGCAAAGGAAAACTGGCTTTTCTTTTTCCCTCTCTAAAGAACTACGTGTGGGCTCTGGCTTGAGTTGGAATGCTGTTGTTCTATGGTGCAGGTTAAGACCAGTTTTGTAAGTCTCTTCATCCACCTTGGAGAAAGCTGAGTAGAATAATGACATTACATCACCTGCCCATACATTCAGTTACATTCAAAACAAGTTAAAATCATATGCATACATGTGCTTGAGCATTTGACAATTTGAACAGAAGAACATATACATTTATTTACAACATTTGAACCAAACATGAGCAGATAAATGTAATTACATTAGGTATAAAATATAATGATATTTACCTTTAATTTCCTCCTTCTGCTCCATTATAGTTCCCACCGCCGCTGCAGGAACTGAAATTATACAAAGATAAATTAATCTAAGTGTCCCCAAACTTTACAAGAGATGCATGACTGTTAGGATCAGTGATCATGCATCCTTATCCTCTAGTTGACTTTGTCACATGCTTTTGGACAGTCGATGGCAGTCGAGGGCATTAAAGAGGGTGGTGTAAATCTCTCTCTCTCTCTCTCTCTCTCTCTCTCTCTCTCTCTCTGGAATAAAAAATATTATTATGTTCCAAATAGACCAATTGATTGAGATCTGTCTTCTTGTTGCATGGTACGGTCTGGTGTTAATTAGTTTTGTCGAGTGATCCTGTATTGTTTACGGTGTGTGGCTGTGGAGGGAATCCTATTGTGCTGTGTTGTGCTGTTTTATTGTGTGTTTCTCTTGAGGCTCTGGTTCAGTGGAGGTGGAAGCATTGACCAGTGCTGAGCAGAAAGCATGCAGATGCAAACCTTTCATTACTCTGTGGCCCTCAGCGTCCAGGGCTGAGCTGGCATTTTGGAAAAGAGAACCATTCCCTTGTCCAGACCCAAAATTCTTAAAGTCTAGGCATGACAGAGAGTTGTTGATATTTAACCGGTTGTGAAGCCAAAGAAGAAAGGAGGTGGGAGCCCCCTCGAAGACACAGCAAAGAGCAAGCTCTCTGTTTTTGAGGAGCATATCAGGGCTTAGTTTGAGGAACAGCTCACGCTGGCTGGATACGGCTTCTCCTGGCACCACATCAGGGAAGTAAAGAAGGCTAAGGAGGTTGTGAGTTCTTGGGAAAGACTGAGGAGCCAGTTCCTCCAGTGGCTTGTCCCAACCAGGGAGTTCTGTAGAAACCAGTTCCTCTAGCGTTTTTTCCCGACCAGAGAGCCCAGGAGTGTCCCTGTCTGTCTGGGACACTTTACGTACACAATCGCTTGGGGTGGAATTTTCTGCTTTGATAATCGCTTCTTTTGCTGGTTGAAAATAAAGTTAGGGAGAGGGATTAGGGATCAAAGGGCAAAAAATAGAATTAATTGAAGATGTAAAAACTAAAGGGGTAAGTAGGATGGATGGATGATGTTAGCTGGTAACAGGAGGCGTGAAACTACAAATTGACAAACTAATGGTAGAAAATGTTATAAACTAGCAGTGTTATTTCATCATATCTTAAGAGATTGTGCGCTAAGATTAAAGGTCATCTTAAAGGACAAAGCAGTATCGTGAGCAGAGCGGATGGAAAGATGAGATGAAGGACAATAGAGAGTAACCACCTTCCACAATGAGCTGGGCAGAGTTACTGTTGTGGCCATGTGTGTTGCTGACCGTACAGCGATATTCTCCCTGGTCTCCAAGGCTAACACTCTGGATGATCAGGGACAGAAGCCCTCCTCTCTCAGAGCTCCTCCTCCTCTCCGTCTCCCCCAGGCCATGGCCATTATGGTCCCACACGATGCAAGTGAAGGGCTGCCCATCGAAGGAACAGCTAAACGTAGCCATCTCACCACTTTTTACCTGGACATCGGTCATCTCTAGGAGCAGTTTGGGGGCGGCTGGGAGACCCTCAGACAAGAAGCTCTGAACATCAACGCTCCTCCAAGAGGATAAGATCGTGGTAGACATGGAGGACATCTCCGACACCATCTCCACACTGTGGGAGCTCTCTGACTGAACATGCTCTCTCTGAATGACCACTGTTTCACACTCAGAGCTAGCTAAGGCTTGTGCCTTTTCATCTGGGCAACAAGAAAGAGTAGAGGGATTAGGTCAAAACATCATTGGGGACTTCTTCAGGTTACTGCATCAAAGCCTGGCAGGTTGCGGTTTGTGGTGCTTTGAAAGGCGGTTTGAGTTCTGATCATTGATAGGGTGGCTCAGTGGCTGTTTTCCATGCAAGCTTTGACAGGACAACACCTATGAATTATTTGTGTGTACAGAACCAGAAAACAAAGTTCCAAAGTTTCCATGTGCAAGTCAGTGATGCATTCTGCTGAAAAAGATTCATTCTTTACTAATCTCTTATTGTTAAAGTGTGTTTTATGCTGGAAAGAAAGTGTATCATGCAAGACACGCATTAAGAAAAGTGTGATTTCCGTGAGACAAACATCAAACATGGTTGGCTGCTTCTGTTGTTCAGCGTGCTTCAGGTTACAAAGTCAACTTCCAATCAGACATTAGATTGACTTTATAATCATAGTATAGAGCAGGGCTTCTTAAACCTTTCATCTCGGGACCCAAAAGACTTTTACATTTTGTCAGAACATCAATTGTGTTTTATGGTGGGTCTTGACCCAAAGTTTAAGAAACCCTCATAAATAGTATATACACTATAGTGTATAGTGTATATACTATTATTATTATTATTATTATTATTATTATTATTATTATTATTATTATTATTATTATTATTATTATTATTATGTATAGTATACTTAAATATACTGTACATAAAGACAGAGCTGGCACCAGAACTAACATATACTATTCTAGTTCTAGTACTCATATCTTCCTGGCATGCTGGACAAACAAACTGAGAAACCGAGCCACGTATCCTAAGGCTTCTATTGGCTCCATTAAGATAGAATTTTAGCCAATAGATTCTGTTTTGGCAGAATAAATGAGTCTCAAAATAAAGTAGGATTATCTAGGGAGATTACTTCATATATTTACATATGTTAAAAGATGTAGCCATATCACATACAATATGTACTAAATAAAGCCTCTATCACATACAATATGTAGGTTTTGAAAACCTCTATCACATGGGGATTCTGAATTTGATAAGTAAAGCGCATGCAGGGTCTGAGCTCCAACAGCAATCAGGCGGTTATCTGCTAATGTTGTTCTCTGAGTTCAAACGTACCATCTAGGCTCAGCTTCGCACTGCATGACACCCTTCCTGCTGTGTTTCTGGCGGTGCACATGTACTCTCCCTGCTGGGCTGATTGCACCCCAGACACATCTAGCTGGCAGGTCTCCCCGGACCGAGTCATCCGGTAGATGTCTGAGTCCTTGATCTCTTTCCCATTACAATACCACACCACCTGCAAGTCTGTAAGGACAGGGTTGACTTTAACTCATTGAGACCAAATACCCAGAGCAAACTGATCCCTCTACATTCTCATAGGCTAATATTAACATGCTATAATGTGAAACTGCTCTTGTGGAGTGAGCGGAGCAGAAATAACCACAAATCCAAATGCTTGCCATGATTATGTTCTTTCGGCTGTAACTTTTTCAGAAGAAGTAAATAATATCTGCAGTACCTTCTCCAGAGACAGTGCACTGGAGTTGAGCAGGTCTACCCTGGAACACCAGTAGGTCCTTCAGTGGTCTGGAGATCACAGGAGCTGACATCTGAGGCCCAGACTCTGGCGATACCACCTCAGGAACTACAAGACAATACCACATTTCAGTCAAGAGTCCATCCCTGTAACGTCTACAAGAAAACCACTTCTACCAGTAAAATTTTCGATCTGTAGAATTAGGACAAACATCTTATTTGTGTAACCATGCATATTGATAGTTGTTTCTTCAATCATTATTGTTTTCATTTCATTGAACAATAACACTTAATAATAATAGTGTGACAACCTTCCACATTAAGAGCAGCTGAGGTAGTTGCCTCTCCGTAGTCATTCTTGGCTTCACAGTTGTACACAGCTGCATCCTCTGGGAACACCTCGATCAGCAGCAGAGTGTGGTCGTTTCCTTCACAAAGGAACTTGCACTTGAAGCCAGAAGACAAAGCCTGGGAGTTCTTGTACCAGGAGACCTGTGGCTGGGGAACACCAGTCACTGCGACCGTGAAGCGAGCTGGTTTTCCAGCTTCCACCGACTGGGGCTCCATGTGCTTGACGATCTGAGGGGGCTCTGGTACTAGAGAGGTAGAGAAATGCAGCCACTGTTGAAATCATCTAAGTCCAATATTTGTCTCCATGATGAAAATGGAGGGAAACGGAACTAGTTCTTACTTTTGACAAGGAGGTTCATTGTGCTCCTGTTTTTGCCAGCGATGAAGGTATATTCGCCAGCATCACTTCTGTAGGTTTCAGAGATGGTGAGACGGTGCTTCTTCTTGATGCTCACGTAGTTAAACCTCTTCTCAACTGTGAACTGGATCTCAATTCCATTCTTCAGCCAGCGGCCCTCTACTTCATCCTCATTCACCTCAAACTCAAAGGTGGCTCTTTGTTTCTCCACAACCTTAATAAAATGAATAATGATTCCATTGATAACATGTAAAATGGCATTCATAATAACTGTGAACTTGGATAACTTTGCTTAGCAAATAACTCACGGTGATTGTTCGGTTTGCTGGCTCAGAGATCTTAACGTCCCGTCCTTCCACCGTCAGATGACCCTTGGACATGCTGGCCCCGGCGACCACAGTGAACTCCCCAGAGTCCGACAGACGCACCGATGGCAGGATCAGGCGATGCAAGAACTTCTCTGACGTCATCTTCAGTCTGAAATGAACCCCGTCACATTCTCTTAATGCTTATTTAGGGTTCTATCAGAGAAACACTATGCAGTTTTGAGGTTAATAACTACCTTCCAGACATCTCCAACTCCTGACCATCCTTCATCCACATGACCTGGATGTTAGGCTCAGACACCTCACACTCAAAAGTTGCCCTCTTCTTTTCCGTGATCTTCAAATCTTTCAAGTGTTTGGTGAATTCTACCACACGAGCTGTTTCAGATAAAGGAAGAGAACATGCTAACTGGATGATGACAATGAAATAATACCAGATACAGGTTCACTCAAAGATCCATTTATGGATAAAAATCTCATATTGTCTCAAGTCAGTTTACCTTCAATAAAGACTTTAGCGGAAGTAAGGGCAGAACCAGCCATGAACGTGTACTCTGCGCTGTCTCCAAAGTGGATGTTTTTGATGGTAAGAGAGTGTGTTAGCTGTGTGCAGCGAATCTGGCTCCTTTCTGTGGAGCGTATCTCTGCACCATTCTTCAGCCATTTATAGATGATTCCCTCATAGTTAACATCAAGCTCAAAGGTCACAGTTTCCTTCTCCTGAGCATTCACATCTCGTATCATCCTGGTGATAATGATTGCTGAAAACACAATGTCACATGTCAATTTTTAATGTGTACCTTCTTTTACACGCATGGCTTCCAGAGCTGCTTCATGGCAAATGGTATATTCCTATAAAATGCTTGCAAACTAAATAACTAATGTTTAGTGTACTGGATACTCACGAAGAATAGTAACAGTCGCAGAGACTCTGTCATTTCCACAGACAAAGCTGTACTCTGCAGAGTCCTCAGTGGTCGTGTTCATGATCTTGAGCTGGTGAAGTTTGCTCTGGACCACAATACTGAACTTCTCACTCATCTCCATCTCCACACCATTCCTCAGCCAAGTAGAGTGGACATTAAAATGGGAAACTTCACACTCCAAAGTGGCCACATGGGTCTCTGGTACCTCCACATTCTTCAAGGGCTTGGTCACGCTGAGAGCTGAATGGAAAAAATGCTTTATTATTTGGAGAAGACTGATTTGGATTGGTTGAGTTGATTTCATGGTAAACACACCGTGTTGTGTGCATAGTATGCAACAGGAAGTGATCCAAACCAAATAATCCTTTGAGGTAGTCTCTGGCTAAACAATTATTTGACCCTTACCCTCCACAATGAGGTGAGCACTGGAATGCAGGTGGCCTGCATAAGCAGTGTATTCTCCTTTCTTACTGGAGTCCACTTCCTGGATGATCAACTTATGACTCTTCTTCTCTGAGAGCATACTAAATTGCTTGTTGGCTTCCAGCGGCACGTTATTTAACATCCATCGCACAGGGATGTCATCCTCTGACAGCCCCAATTCAAATGTTACCATCGCTCCCAGCAGGGAGGTCACATCCTTCAGCTTCTTCAGGATCTTGATCGCTGCAAGAACATTGACCATTGATTTTTAAAGACATTGGCACTCAGGTCCAGCTTTCCACAAAAACGTTAATGCAGGCACTTACTTTCGACATTGAGTCTAGCGTTGGCAGACAGTTTCCCCAATTTGAAAGCATAAACAGACTCGTCCTGGGTGTTGCAGTTCTTGATTGTCAGTGTGTGGACTGTACCCACAACAGAGATTTCATATTTATCACTAGGGAGGATTTCAAAACCATTCTTGATCCACTGAGATCCTCTCACATTCTCATGGGTCAGCTCAAGACTGAATACTGCATCCTTGGTCTCAACAACTTTGAGATTCTTCAAGGTCTTCTTGACCTTCACAGCTGCAAATGTAAAGACCAAGTTAAGCCCAACAATTATTTAAGTTTTTCGAAATTGAAGTTCTGTTTTATGTTTTTTCTTTTTCAATGTCTATGTAACTTGTGTGAGGACAAACCTTCGACTTTCAGACTGGCTGTGGTCTTGGAGTTGGCCACCTGGTAGGTGTATTCTCCAATGTCTGAAGCTTTACTAATGATGATCACCAGGCGTCTTACTGCGCCATTCACCTCACTCACAACGTTGTCGCTGTAGTCCAACTGTTGGCCGTCCTTTAGCCATTTCCCCTCGACAGAGGCATTGGCCACCTCACACTCCAGCTCAACAGTCTGGGAGTCGGCAACCACCAAGTCAAAGAGGGGCCTCCTGATAGCTCCACCTAGTGTGGGAAAATAAGTGCAGTTGTTTTAACAATAAAGAAAATGTAACAAAGGGTTAGGGTTAGAAACCACAGACTTTGTTTCATATCAGGCTTGAAAACACAAAATTCTGTACTGAGGTCAACTAGAAAAATTCTTGTGTCTGAGGTTCATCCAGGTTTCCAACGACTCCATTATTATATAAAATAATATACCTGAAACAGTAAGTGTGGCAGAGCAGGACTTTTCTCCAGCACCAAACATATATTCCCCTTCTTCATCCTTCATGGCATTCAGCACAGTGAGAGAGTGGCTCTTCTTCTTGGACACCATCTTGTACTTCGGTCCGGCTTTGAGGGGCTGACCATTGAAGGTCCAAAAAGCATCTATGCCAGGGTGTGAGACTTCAACTTCATAGGTGACATTTTCAGATTCTGAGCACACCTTGTCCTTCATTGGGCTAACAATCGTGACCTCTGTGAGGAAAAATTTGTGTTTAATTTGACGTTCACACTGACAGATTTACTTTTATTTTATTTTTTTCAAAAACAATGATGGTATTAATTGAACAGATTACCCTGTACAGACAGTCTACAGCTGGTGTCAACCTTTCCCACCACCAGTTTGTACTGTCCCTCATCTGAGGCAAAGGTCCTGTTGAAGACCAGACGCTGCTTGGCCCCCTTGGACACCATCTGAACTCGCTCACTGGCTATCAGCAGTTCATCATTTTGGTACCATTTGACAGCGGTGATGTCCTGAACTGAGATCTTTGTCTCCAGAACAGCCTTGGTTCCCTCAATAGTACTGATATCCTTCAGCGTGATCAAGACTCCGATAGCTAAACCACAGAGGACATGATTGTGTTATGATCACAAAGATAACATCAATGATTATATGATATTATTTAGCCACCTATAAATGTACTTTAAATGTGTTTTCCATCTCAGGATAATTCCCCGATAATTGTGAAGAAATTTTATACGTTAAGACTCTTACTCTGGACGGTCAGCTTTGCAGAGGTTGAGATCTCCTGAGCAGGAATCATAAAGGAGTATGTTCCAAAGTCATCTTTGATGGTGTCCTCTATCAGGAGTTTGTGTATCTGTTTGTCGATAACAATGTGGACACGGTTGGAGGATGACAGGACCTGGCCATTCTTCATCCAGGTTCCTTCAACGTTCGCCTGGGAGAACTTCACCTCCAGCTGAGCAATGTCTCCTTCACAGACTGTCAGATCACTCAGGGGCTGCATCAGTGTCACAGGTCGCACTGCAAGGACATAGACATTTGTAAACACCATGCACCTGTGTGCAGCTCTAATCTGGAACACTGGGATTAGCAAATTTGTTATTCAAAACCCCAAATACCAATAACAATAGTTTTTTCATGTAACAATGATATTTCTCACATTTCATCTTGAGAGATGCACTTGACTTGAAATCTTCCACTTTGAAGGTGTATTTCCCCTGGTCCTCTTTCTTGACTTCCTTGACTGACAGAGTGTGTCTTCCACGGCGGGAGGAAATTATGTATTTGTTGCTACTAGAGATCACTTTGTCTCCAAAATACCAAGTGCCCTCAGCATCTTCACGGGTCACGATGCACTCAAACTCTCCAGAGTAGGATTCAGGAACCTCAGTGCTGTCAAGGTTCTTCACTATCTCCAACGGAGCACCTGGAAGAATCATTAATTTATGCATCATTTAATACAATCAATTGTTAATGCCATATTTAGTTTAGGAGAGAAAATACGTGAGATGAAAATGTTTTATCTACATACATTCAAGTCGCTCTAAATAATGAGATCACATATCAGAAATGTTACCTTCAACGCTTAGCCTGGAAGTGGTTATGACTGCGTCATCTTCGATAACAACACAACTGTAATCTGCATCGTCTTTCATAGAGATCATCAGCACAGACAGGAAGTGGACTTTTCTGTCAGAATGCATCCTGTATTTGTCTCCAGAAAAGATATCCATGTTGTTCTTCATCCATTTCACTTTAATGAAAGGCTCGTTGGTCTCACACTCGAAGGTGGCCATGGTGTCCTTCTCCTTGGCATTGACCTCTGTAAGTTTCTGTGTGAAGGTGAGGACTTGCTTTCCTATAGGAAGAAGTATTATTGAGGATGATTCATTGAAACATTGCGTAAATTATAAATACATGTTATACAGGTATATTGTCATGATGTCAATGTTAATTTACCTTGCACTAGCAGGAAAGCATGACCAGAAGTCTCCCCAGCAGAATTCATGGCTTTGACCATGATACTGGCCGAATCTTCTGGGGTCACATTTGTGATCACCAGCTCACAAACCTGGTCCTCGGGCCAGTACCAGTTAATCCGATCTGACTTCTCCAGCTGAACGCCATTCTTGAACCACTGACATTCTGGTTCTGGTCTTCCGATAACTCTTACCCTGAACTTAACTTCATCACCTTGTGCAACTGTCTGGCTGGTGATGCGCTCAATGATCTTCGGGGCTACCATGCTTGCAGAGAGCTTAATCCTCTCTGGTTTTAATGGGGTAGCAGTAACTTTACGACGTTCTTCTTCCTTTAACTTCTCAGCCTCCTCTTTTGCCTTGGCACGGTGAAGCAGTTCATCCTTTGTCTTCTTCAGTAGGTCCTCATAAGACTCATCCTTCCTGCGAGACTTCAACTCCACAGCAGAGATTGACTCATAGAATCCTTCCTCTGTTCTGCGCTTAAACTTGCCTCTCAGTTCCTCTGTTTCTTCTGTGGATTTCTCATGGACAACTCTCTGGGTCTTTTTCAGTGTAACAACTTCTTTCAGCTGAGAGTCCTCTGCAGTTTTCTCCACCTTCACAAGCTCGAATTGTGTTTTTCCTGCTTCAGAAACAGCTTCTGGAACTTTGCCATCTGAACGACGAAGAAGTGTTCTCAAGTCTTCCTTCTGCTGGATCTCCAGTTTCACTTTGTGTTCAGCTGAGCCCAGGTTGCTATCGGCAACCACCTTGACCTCTCCCGAATCATACGATTTGACATCAACTATCTCCAGGTAGTAAATGCCATCATAACGCAGTCTGTATCTCTTACTCTTGCGAATGAGTTGTCCATTAAGGTACCAGTTTACCTTTGGTGTTGGATAACCAGTCACTCTGCAACGGAATCTCGCCGTTTCTCCTTCCACAATTACAGCTGGTTCTGGAACCAGAACAATGCATGGTTTTGACTTTTCTGTTTCATCATCAGCACTTATACCAGTGGGTCCTCCCTCATGAGCCATACGCTCCATCTCATCAATTCTGTGTGCTCCCTTTATTCCCTCGGGGAGCTGGGACTCTTCAACAAGGCCTTTCTCATCCTTAACCACAAGGGTGGCCGAATTTTGATCAACACCAAACTTGTTTGTAGCTCTGCAGGTAATAACACCGCTGTCTCTAGGGTAGGCAACTTCATAGTCCAGACTGCAATAGCCAAACTCATTGACCATGCGCAGCCTATTGGCAGCATCAAGAGGTTTGCCATCGTGCAGCCACTCAACGACCATAGTGGGGTCACCAATAGGAGTCAGTCTGCACTCAAAATGAGCTGGCCCAAAACGCTTCATTCGGACAGAAGTCAGCTTCTTCTTGAACTGTGGTTTCTGCTGCTTCTCTTTGTCATAAAGGTCTCCCTCCTCCCATTGGTCTTGGCCATAACGTTGATGAAGGGGCTCCAATTCAGGGGCAGCAATATCTTTTGACTTGTAGGTTCCTTTGGTTATAATCAGCTTCCTCTCTGGTTCAGGTTCAGCAAATTCTACCTCAACATTGACCCTACAGCGAGTGGTATCTCTTCCAGCCTTGTTGATGGCTGTAGCTGTGTACCAGGCACTGTCAGAGCCAACAGATGAACGGATCTGGAATTTGGCCTCTCCTCTAGTTCCTTCGATCCTGAAGAAGCCAATACCAATATTGAAACACAATTACTTTATGTTTTTCTTTTAAATATTCATATGATCCCTCTTGAATTTAATCTCAAAAGCCCAATATTCTGTGGATGATGACTTACATGGGAAATATTAAAATGACAAAGGTGAATTAGCCAATGTTGATAGAGGGACTATCTCATAAAGAAAATATCACAAAAACCTCATGGTATAAATCATACCTGATGTTAGGATGCTTGTGTGGAGTAATAATATCACTGTTTTTCAGCCAGACAATGTCAGGAATGGGGTTTCCGATGGCCCTGACAGCCAACTCCACCAGAGTTCCCTGTTTCACACTGATGTTCTTCAGCTTTTCGCTGAACTGGGGACGTATCAGGCTTTCTTTAGCTGTGGATGTTTAAGAACATTCATTGCATCACATGTCTCTCACGTTTGTATGAAAATATGTTAAATCACTAATTTATCTGAAATCTTACCATCGACAGTCAGAGTGATGGAGATGGAGGATTTTCCAGCTCTATTCTGAGCAACAACTGTCCATTCTCCAGAATCGTGAGGCATGGCTGTTACAATTATCAGAGACTGTGTTCCATCTTCTTTAACAACAATCTTGTGGGTGAAGTCACTCACAACTTGATGACCTGTGTAGAAGAGGATAAGTTAATGTTCAAAAGTGGGCCGCATGACCTGCATGATAATAATTGATTGTTAGAAGGAATTTTTTGTGCTTACCATTGTGGAACCAGTATGTTTCAGGCATCGGCCTTCCGACAACCTTCAGGTCAAATCTGGCAGTCTGCCCCTCAGTGCATTTACATGAGGAAGGCTTCAGGACAAAGACAGGTTTGTAGAGTCTCTCCAGCTGAGCTTCGTCCGTCTCATCAAGCCTGCGAGCCGGAGAGCCGCTGGCAGAACGGCCAGGTGAGCGACTCATAGAACGAGGAGAGGTAGACCTGGAAAATATAAGAAATTCCTAAGTATCATCATATCCAAAAAAAGGAAGCTTTACTGCAATTCATCTCTTCTCTGGTAACATACCTGATTCTCTGCATTGCTGGCTGGGGATTGTATGCCTGAGGAGTTGCTGCTCCAGAGGGTTCGACATACAGCTTCCCAGAGCTGACAGCATTACCCTTCATGTTGCTGGCAAAGGCGGTGTAAACGCCCTCATCCTCTGGAAGCACCACAGGCAGACGAAGGCTGGCTCTGCCATCCTGGAGAACCTCCATCTGACAACGGCCGCCATGTTGAAGACGGTTGCCATCTTTGTACCAAGCAATCTGTTGACGTTAAAAATGGTCTAAGAATTCTGGTATATTCTTATTGAGCCTTCATCAAAATTTGCATTTTCGTAGTTGCTTACCTTGGGAAGTGGGATTCCTTCCATTTTACAGTGGAAAGTGACTCCCATTCCCTCCATGATCCTGTAGTTTTTGACAGGTGTGGCAAATCCTGGCTGCAAGGCCTCATATTCTGCTGCAGTCACCATTAGTTCTCCATCCTCGGTTACAATGTGTTGATAGGTAATTGTCATGATCCTGAGCTCAATCTCCTGGATGATCCTCTGCTCAATCGCAGAAAGATGAAATTCCTGTAGATTGTACATTTATAAAAGAATATGCATAGTAAGTATGCATTATTACTATTAGGCCACAATACACAAGCTGTGTACTGAGAACGTATGTTCCTACCATGTGTGACTTAATGTGAGCTTAATACTACTTTAAGGACCTTACTTTAGCTCAGGTTTCAATTCGTCTGACCGATGATAGAGGACTGACCTGTCCGGATGTAATGGTGGTGGTCCTCTGAGAGGACATAACACCAGGAGCAACATCGCCCACACTGGGTTCCAGCACCATGGAGGTCACTTGAGTGGTAAAGGTAGCTTCTAGTTTCTTCAGGAAGGCTTCATATTCCTCTGTGCAACACAACACATTGAAACCACTCGCATTGTAAACACTTTTGTTGACAACCATTCCCAAACAATTGACTTGAATTATTTATTTTCCTGCATTTGGACCCATTTGTGTTGTTAGATTGTGTTGAAGATAAAATTGTTGGCAAACCTTCATCCATCAGAGTGGCGGAAGCTGAGGCTTCTCCAAGCTGGTTCTTGGCAAAAATAGAGTACTCTCCTGCATCATCAGCAAAGGTCATGGAGATCTCCAATCTGCATTCTCCTGTCTCCTTCTTGTAGGCTACTTTATATCTGAAAAAGACATGGGGCAGATTATTGATGCATAAATTCATAATCCGGCAGATTGTAACAAAGGTCAAATGTTTTGGAATATACCTGTATCCGGTAGTGAGGGGCAAGCCACTCTTCTTCCAGATAATATGTGGTTTAGGGCTTCCTCCGACTTGGCATTCAAACACAACGCTTCCTCCCTCCATCAGCTTCTGGACGCTGGGCTTCTTGATGAAGAATGGTGCAATGGCAGCACTGGTATCAGACTCAGTTATGCTGATCTCGGACATTGTCTCCTCTCTTGACACCTCTGTCACTCTAGTAAAAGATATTGCTCAATCAAGTACTGGTACTAATACACACAATGACTACAAACTTGGTGATCTGCATACCAACTGGGACTGGTTTGTTCTACTCACTGAGAAATGTGCACTTGCTTGGAGATGGCAACCATTTCCTCTCGGCTCTCAATCTCTTCTGACACTAAAAAGAAAAATACATTTACTACAATGTTCCAAACCTTGAAATAATCAGCAATAATAATGGATATACACCATGCTCTGATACAGACTGGTGAATGGTTCAATGAAGAATTGTGTTTAGGGCCAGTATTCACAAGCAATGTCCACCGATTGTTATAAAAAATACTGATATAAAGGTTTTGAACACCTGATGATGGTAACACAGAGAAATATAGATAAAGGTCTCTCAAGATTTATGAAGATATGTTTTCACTACGTAAAGATCTGCTGCAGTGGGAAAATCCTCGGATTGAACATATTATTATGTTGGGAGGCACCCTGCACCAATAGATAACAGGAAATGTTGTGCATGTGTGTTAATTGGTGCTAACCCTGTACGAGCAGATAGCAGGACGTGCTGACTGTCCCAGCCTCGCTGGTTGCTGTGCAGGTAAAGCGGCCGCTGTCTTCAGCAAAGGCTTCACGGATCACCAGACGTGCAAATCCATTCTCATAGCTGATCTGGAAGTCAATGGAGCTCTCGATCTTGTAGTCCTCTCTGAACCACATGATGATCGGGCTGGGATTAGCAGTGATCTGGCACTCCAGAGACACAGACTCGCCCTCTGTAACAGTCAGGTTCTTTAAGCCCTATGAGGGGAAAATATGAATCCAGAATCAAAGTGTTGAAGACCAGCTGTATTTTCGCCATGCTTTAACTATGACAAAACTGTCTTGTGATGAGGAGAAAGACTTACAGCCAGCAGCGTGGGTGGAACGACACTCTCTGTGGGAGTGGGTACAGCAGCACCCTCAGTCTCCTGCAAGACAGTGATAGGTCATCTCTTTGCTATACCTTTCGCTTCATAAACACGTTATCTCCACATTTATCAGTTAATCATACACATCAATACATTGAGCACTAGAAAACAGCATGAGGCACCAGGAGGAATAACCTGAAAGAGTTGACGATAGTAAGCAGTGTGTGTTTAGCTACTGGTCTAGTAGGAGCTGTCATTCCTGAAAGACTTGAAGATGGTCATAGCTACTGGTCTAGTAAGAGCTGTCAATCCTAAAAGACTTGAAGATGGTCATAGCTACTGGTCTAGTAGGAGACGCTATTCCTGAAACACTTGAAGATGGTAATAGCTACTGGGCTAGTAGGAGATGCTATTCCTGAAAGACTTGAAGATGGTAATAGCTACTGGGCTAGTAGGAGACGCTATTCCTGAATGACTTGAAGATGGTCATTGCTACTGGTCTAGTAAGAGCTGTCATTCCTGAAAGAGTTGAAGACAGTTAACATTGTGTCGGTAGCTACTGGTCTCATAGGAAACATTATTCCTGAAAGAGGGATTTCTGATTTGGAAGCCAGTATGAACTGGTCTATGACAGAAATCCCAAGGATTTTGGTACGCTGGACTACCAACCTTCCCCAGGGCTTCCCAGTCCTCATACATCCCCTCCATGCTGCCTGTGTACACCACATCTCTGAACAGAGAGGGCTCTGTGGTCACTCGTGTCTCCACAACCCTACAAGAAGAACTTGGAGACTTGACTGGTTTGATGATCATTCTAGTGGTTGAGTGGGAGGATAAGTCTTTCTGCAGAGAGGAGATGGCAGAGCCTGCCCTCGAGACCTGACCGATCCGGGGAGAACAGTGTTACCAACGTCAACCAGAGAAAAGCTTTTGAGATATCTTGAGGTTTAGAAGCCAAGACCTTTGGGTGACGGCTATGTTAGTTTGGTTAAGACTATCAACGAAAAGGAAAGTCATCCTTGACTTGAGTTGTTCATTCTATTCTACTGTTAGCTATTCAGCATCTCAGAAAAGCAGTGAGCACTAGAAAAGAGGAAGCTACATGCTACTGCTACCCTACCCACACATTAATGTGTAAATATTTTTGGGTGACTGGCTGGTAAAGGATAATAAACACTTCCTCTACAGGTAACTGTATTAGGTTAGGTTAGTTTATACTGCTTGCCTGGAGGTGCCTGTCCTTACCTCATAGCTAGAGTCATGTTTAGGAACAGTAACTTTAGAAACTGTGAACTTTGGAAGTGGGGAAGGGGTAAGACCAGCTTCCACCTGGCTGCTGGTTTCTGTGGTTCTTTGAATCTAGAGTGACCAACAGAGTTATCATTATCCATATAACAGTATATAATTGATATGATTTCTTAATTTAAAACAACGCAAAAATGACAAGACTTTGATCTTGATTTATAATCAGTTAAAGTAGCTTCTATTCAAATTCATGGCATGTGGATATTAAAATGGAGAATAGCATATAATCAAATTGATAGTTTGTCATTTCTGTTTGCCAAGACCCCTTCTAACCTGGGAGAGTGGCACATTTAGATCAAGGCTAACGTGTGGAGCAGCAGCCTGCAGCTGTAGGGCTACAGGCTCCTCTTCAGCTCCAGATTGCTCCACATGCACAGGCTGACGAACACGAGCTAGGTCAACAGCAGCCATCACGGTGGCCAATGCCCCTACTCTTCCAACTCCCTCCCCCTGGAGACAGAACAAGCAGCTTGTTGGATACAGCACATAGATATAGTATCCATGGCAACATCAGCATCAGCTGGATAGACACAGAACATATATCTCAGCGTATCCATGGCTACAAAATCATCAGCTTGATAAATTCAGATCGCCAGATGAACCGGAGCGATTTAACAAGTTGAAGCGGCGACCTTCACTCAGACAGCAACCTGAACATTATGGAGGAGGATAAGCCAATAAGAAAGAAACACCTGCTAGACATAAATACCACAGATAGTAGAAGACCATGAGGGAAGAGACTGTTGAATACCTCGTCACTCCAGGTCTCCATAGGCCCCCTTGTCTCTACTGTTGATGCTTTATTGTTTAGGCTCTACTGTGTACTGTTGAGACAATCCTGTCTTTGATTGATGCTCCACTGTCTACTGTTGAGGCTTTACTGTAAACTGTTGAGGCTCTACTCTCTCGTGTGGAGGTTCTACTGAAAACTGTTGAGGCTAGTAATTACTGTTGAGGCTCTACTGTAAACTGTTGAGGCTCAATTTACAGTTAAGTGGCATTATTTAAATTATGATGATGAGGAGGAAGATGAAGATGATGGTGATGATGAGACATTATTACAAATATGCAGGATTCTTCAATGGGAGGTCCATTTCACACAATGCTGATTGATGATTAATTTACGCATTTTAAGAGGCAAATTCTGAGAGGCAAAGCCAGTGTGATATGGTCTTGGAAGAGGCATTGAATAAGAGAAGAGAGATAGGGATAGAAGATATGTAGAGTGATATTGGGACATGAGACCCAGTCGGTCTCTCTTTTCTAGGAAGAGGTGAGTAAGGTTACGTTAGACAACCAGCTCTCGAGTGCCATGTTTTGTCTGCCTCCAACCACTAGGGCTCCTACCTCTTTGACAGCCATCACTTGCTGTTCCCAGTGCTGCTCCATCTGCATCTGAGTGGAGGAGGTTCTAAGCTGGGTAGAGGTGGAGGTCATAGAGGTGTAGCTGGCCTCACTCATGAAGCCGGCCTGCTTCCAGGGGGGCAGGACGTCGGCCCCTGAAGCCATCTGTTTGCGGGTGGTGAGGGGGGACTTGACAGGCCTGATGGGGGACACCGAGACTCTTGAGGAGGGAGAAATTGGCCTGGGGATTGGAGAAGACCTGCTCATTCCTGTCACAGCACTAGGCTTTGCAGGTATATAATAAGATAACCATAAGTTAGCACTGCACCAGTACTCATTTCATTTATTGATCAGTGAATATTGGTGCAGTATTAGCTCCTCACTATATTATTTCACATTTTAAGCGTAACAGAGTTAATGATACAGACCATGACTTTTCGTTCATGTGAAACTGTAAACTGTACTCTGATTAAGAAGATAGCCGAACCCATCCAGTGTATCAGGGGTGTAGATGTTACCTGCCAGGCGTGGGCGTGGGGGCCTTCACGTGTCGGACCGGGGAGGGAGACTGATGGCGACCTCCGGCCACCCTGGCCACCAGAGACGGTGGGGTGGGGGACTTGGAGGTGGGTTTGGGAGGAACCCTTGGGGGAGTCTTGTGTGCTAAATGTTGAGTCATGCCGCCTCCTTCTACCTGCATCTCAGTCATGGTGGTGGTCTGGAAACCAGCCCCGGCCCGCTGAACACAGGAGAGCAGAGTTTGTAACTGCGCAAGGTAGGACACACATGCTATCCAACTGACACACTGCTTGTCTCACTGCAGGGCTAGACAAACTGTTTATCCTACTGACGCACTGTTTATCCCACTGACACACTGTTCATCCCACTACAGGGCTAGACATAGTGTTTATTCCACTGACACACCGTTCATCCCACTCCAGGGCTAGACATACTGTTTATCCAACTGACACACTGTTTATCCCGCTGCAGGGCTAGACATACTGTTTATCCCACCAACACACTGTTTATCCCACGTCACTGTTTCTCCCACAGCTGTTCAGCAACCATGCATTAAAGTCTGCTATTCGATTATTACATTTTTCCATTCCATAGTTTGTCCTCCATGACAGTACAAATAGAATGCTACTCTAGTATCTCAAAAATGGTTTGTGCTAGGGATGTGATCAATGCTAGGCTAAGGGCTAGGGTTAGCATTAGGACTAGGGTTAGCATTAGGGCTAGGTTAAGACTTAGAGCGAGTTTGTCCAGCAGTACCTTTTCCACTCTGGTCTGGCGGCTCTGAGACATTTGAGAAGTGGAAATCACAGTCTTGGTTTTCTTCGCAGGCACGGCCTCTTCACCTGAACACAAGGACAAATTCAAAACCCATTCAAGCATTTTTATATGGAAACCGCAGCCATTTATTGCATGTCAAGCTTTTAGAAATGTTTTACACGTCAAATTTAAGAAGATACCATGGACATTTATTGAAATATGGCTGTTTATCAAAAGTATCTATGTTGCTGTGAGTGTGAGGTGATCAGAAAGGTGTGGAGTGAAACAATACCTTGAACCAGAAGTTCAGCAGTAGAGGTAGATCTTCCGCTGCTGTTTGCGGCATTCACAGAGTATGTCCCAGAGTCCTCTGGGAAGGCTTCAGCAATCAGTAAACTGTAAAGGTCTGCTTCTTGAACAATCGTAAAATCGGGGGAGCTCTGTATCTCAGCTCCCTCCCTGTAGAACTTCACCACAGGTGTAGGGATTCCTGTCACACGAACATCCAGTCTCACTTGGCTTCCTTGTCTTACTGTCAAACTCTGAAGTCTCTGAATAAAGTTGGGTGGCGCAGTCTCAGCTGTCAACAAAAGGAAGAGATTTGAATAAGTCTATGTTTGTTTTATTCTGATGAAAAACCGAAATATAGCACAAGTCAAAGAACGCTGGAGTAATTGCACGGGGCACATGAATCTGTGCTTGGACATGTTTTTATCCTTCTCTTGTCCACTTTAACATCCTAGCAAAGAATGGTGGGGAGAATTACGATCCTCATTAATTCCTTTTTAACAAGCTTCAGGGTCTCGTTAAGGCAGGGGTGCCCAACCTTTTTTGACCCAAGATCTACTTTTCAAGTAGCCAACCTCCCGAGATCTACCAGCAAACCTACCTTCAAGCCAGGGGGGGGGGGGGGGGGGGGGTAGAGAACAATTGTTGACGGGGGGGGGGGGGGGGGGGGGTGGGGTTGTATCGTGAACCTACGGACTTCAGTGGGGGTTTCATTCCGTCTGCGCACGGCACCTTCTCAACGATAATCAATAATCTTCCTCCCACTCAGGGTGAAAATGGTAGGTCTTAGCTTGTTTCCCCTCAGCCATGCCAACGTTTAGGAGTGTGTAACTACTGTTGAAGGCTTTCAACTGCTGTTAACAGCACATGCGCTACCGCGCGTATATGTCCCGCGCAAATTTAATTTCATTAGTCTTGATCGACTTGGGATCTGTCGGCGATCTACTGGTAGACCGCGATCGACTGGTTGGGCACCCCTGCGTTAAGGGAAGCAACGTAGTAGGCAGCTCCTAACAACACCCCGCCCAGACCCAAGTTCATGTAGCGGGCCCTCAACCAAGACCAACAACTACAACTCACCACATCTACAAAATACTAACTTTGAATGACGACATATACGACTTCATGATATCTTTATTGCAGCTGCTAAAATGTTGATTGTATGTTTTGATTATATTTGATTCAAGTCAATTCCTGTTGAAACGGTTCCATTCTACCAGGTGAAAGAATGTCTCACCTGTAACTAGTAGCTCAGTCAGCAGTACTACCTGCTCATGTCTAACCTGTAACTAGTATCTCAGAAGTGCTGACGGCTCATGTCTCACCTGTAACTAATAGCTCAGCAGTGCAACTTGGTCATGTCCTGAGCAGTGCTACCTGCTCATGTCTCACCTATACCTAGGGGCTGAGCAGTGCTACCTGCTCATGTCGTCCCTGTAACTAGTAGCCAGTGTTGTATAGTAGCGAAGTAGAAATACTTCGTTACTGTACTTAAGTAGTTTTTTTGGATATTTAGGGGTCCAAGCCAACAGGTTGGATCCCTATTGTTTTTGTAAGGATTTTTATTATTAGGGGTCCAAGCCAACAGGTTGGATCCCTATTGTTTTTGTAAGGATTTTTCTTTTTGGGTGTCAAGCAACTATGTTGCGAGACAACCTATTGTTATTGTACGAATTCTTATTATTATTATTATTATTGGGTGTCAAGCAACTATGTTGCGAGACAACCTATTGTTTTTGTACGAATTCCTATTATTATTATTATTATTATTATTATTATTGGGTGTCAAGCAACTATGTTGCGAGACAACCTATTGTTTTTGTATGAATTCCTATTATTATTATTATCCTTCAGTGGGAGTCAATGGCAGCCCATAGAACCGCTTGGCGAAAAGTTGTGAAATTTGGCACACTGGTTCAAGACAGCCCCATTAGCCCATTAACCCAATCTCAGGTCGCTAGCCCCACAGCTCTAGCGCCACCAATAGGTCAAAGTTGGACATGCATTCATGTTCATAACTTTCGACCTATTCGACCAATTTTCACAAACCAGGTATCATTGGATTCCTTGAACCAAGCCCAGTTCAACACACCCTATGACGTCATTGCGCCATGAAGTTTATGTCTGCCATCTTGGTTTATGTCAAAAACCCTCAAAATGCTACTTCTATCACAAATCTTGTCCAATCATCTCGAAACTTGGCACCCATGATCTTCTGGCCATGCTTGATACAAAACATCTAATAGATTTGTCAAATTCAAAACCGTTTGCCCGCTACAGCCAATCAAATTTGGCGGCGTAGCCGCCAAACCGGATGTAAGCCCATATCTCAGCAGCCCTTTGACATATCATAACCAACCTTGGTAAATAGACCCATGACCCCATAAAGGTTACACTGAATGAATTTGGTGACCTTTGACCTCTAGGGGGCGCTGTTATTAATGTCGATGTGTTTTGACTCCTCTCTCTTCACATGAGTACATTTCAAACTTATTATTAATGTCTGGTGATACTATCAGACCTCCCCGTATGGCTAGCATATTATATATTGCAAAAATATCCGCGACGGCCAATGATATTCGAGCGCGAAGCCGCCAAACCGGAAACACGCCAATATCTCAGCAGCCCTTTGACATATCATAACCAAACTTGATAGATAGACCCATAACATCATCATGGGGACACTCAATGAATTTGGTGACCATTGACCTCTAGGGGGCGCTATAATTAATGAAGACGTGTTTTAACTCCTCTCTCTTCACATGAGTACATTTCAAACTTATTATTAATGTCTGGTGATACTATCAGACCTCCCTGAATGGCTAGCATATTATTTATTGCAGAAATATCCGCGACAGCCAATGATATTCGACCGCGAAGCCGCCAAACTGGAAACACGGCAATATCTCAGCAGCCCTTTGACATATCATAACCAAACTTGATACATAGACCCATAACATCATCATGGGGACACTCAATGAATTTGGTGACCATTGACCTCTAGGAGGCGCTATCATTAATGAAGACGTGTTTTAACTCCTCTCTCTTCACATGAGTACATTTCAAGCTTATTTTCAATGTCGGATGATACTGTCAGACCTCCCCATATCGCCTATGAATTATTTCTCATGGCAACATCAGAACTTGGCCACCATGTTGAAAGTTGACAAAATCAGTTGCAAATTTCCACAGGCCACAAATTACGTCCAATCTTCATGAAACTTGGCAAATATGATCTTCAGACCAAGTTGAACAAATTTATTAAACAGCTTTCTCAAATTCAAAACCGTTTGGCCGTGACAGCCAGTCAAACTTGACGTTGCTCATTAATGGGTAGACACTGCACTCGTGTGGCGCTCATTAATGGGTAGACACTGCACTCGTGTGGCGACAAGCGGTACATAATGTATGATGCAACAATGACTATATTCATCATTCCGCCCACCTACAATATAAACCGCAATTCCCACTGGATAAGATGCTTCACGAACAACCTCCAGAACGGATGCTTGTTTACATTGTGTCTCTTTTAGGGATATTGTTCCGAATACCCCTATGTATTTGTGACATTTGTTCTGTCAGGCAGACTGCATTGCGCCCTTACCCCTAGGTGGGGTCCATTTCCCATTTACTCATCCCACCGGCTGTCGGTATTGCCGATTTCCGAGGCGGTCGTCATGTAGCCCAATGGCCGATTGCGTCCATCCGGCAGAATTAGCCTACTGAGTCCGATTATGCTTGACACCCACATTGCTGCTCGCAGCTATATTTATTATTATTATCCTTCAATGGGAGTCAATGGCAGCCCTTAGAACCGCTTGGCGAAAAGTTGTGCAATTTGGCACACTGGTTCAAGACAGCCCCATTAGCCCATAACCCAATCTCAGGTCGCTAGCCCAAAAGCTCTAGCGCCACCAACAGGTCAAAGTTGGACATGCATTCATGTTCATAACTTTTGACCCATTCGACCAATATTCACAAACCAGGTATCATTGGATTCCTTAAACAAAGCCCAGTTCAACACACCCTATGACGTCATTGCGCCATGAGGTATATTTCCGCCATCTTGGTTTATGTAAAAAACCATCCAAATGCTACTTCTATCACAAATCTTGTCCAAACATCTCGAAACTTGGCAAACATGATCTCCCGGCCATGCTTGATAAAAAACATCGAATAGATTTTTCAAATTCAAAACCATTTGCCCGCTAAAGTCAATCAAATTTGGCGGCTAAGCCGCCAAACCGGATGTAAGCCCATATCTCAGCAGCCCTTTGACATATCATAACCAACCTTAGTAGGTAGACCTATGACCCCATAAAGGTGACACTAAATGAATTTGGTGACCTTTGACCTCTAGGGGGCGCTGTTATTAATGTCGATGTGTTTTGACTCCTCTCTCTTCACATGAGTACATTTCAAACTTATTATTAATGTCTGGTGATACTATCAGACCTCCCCGTATGGCTAGCACATTATTTCTTGCAGAAATATCCGCGACAGCCAATGATATTAGACCGCGAAGCCGCCAAACCGGAAACACGCCAATATCTCTGCAGCCCTTTGACATATCATAACCAAACTTGATATATAGACCCATAACATCATCATGGGGACACTCAATGAATTTGGTGACCATTGACCTCTAGAGGGCGCTATAATTAATGAAGACGTGTTTTAACTCCTCTCTCTTCACATGAGTACATTTCAAACTCATTTTCAATGTCTGATGATACTGTCAGACCTACTCATATAGCTTATAAATTATTTCTCATTGCAACATCAGAACTTGGCCGCCATGTTGAAAGTTGTCAAAATCAGTTGTAAATTCCCACAGGCCACAAATTATGTCCAATCTTCATGAAACTCTGCATATATGATCTTCAGACCAAGCTGAACTAATGTGTTAAACAGCTTTCTCAAATTCAAAACCGTTTGGCCGTGACAGGCAATCAAACTTGACGGCGCTCATTAATGGGTAGACACTGCACTCGTGTGGCGATAAGCGGTACTTAATGTATAATGCAACAATGACTATATTTACCATTCCGCCCACTTAAAATATAAACTGCAATTCCCACTGGATCAGATGCTTCACGAACCACCTCCAGAAGGGATGCTTGTTTACATGGTGTCTCTTTTAGGGATATTGTTCCGAATACCCCTATGTATTTGTGACATTTGTTCTGTCAGGCAGACTGCATTGCGCCCTTACCTCTAGGTGGGGTCCTTTTTCCCATTTACTCATCCCACCGGCTGTCGGTATTGCCGATTTCCGAGGCGGTCGTCATGTAGCCCCCAGGCCAATTGCGTCCATCCGGCAGAATTAGCCTACCGAGTCCGATTATGCTTGACACCCACATTGCTGCTCGCAGCTATATTTATTATTATTAGGGGTCCAAGCCAACAGGTTGGATCCCTATTGTTTTTGTAAGGATTATTCCTATTATTATTATTAGGGGTCCAAGCCAACAGGTTGGATCCCTATTGTTTTTGTAAGGATTATTATTCTTTTTATTATACTTCCTACCAAGAAAGTGGTACCACAGCCCAAACCGTAAATGGTGCCGACACGCCAATTGCATGACTAGATCCAGGTCAGTGAAGACTATGCAGACGACAAAATCCGGACACGCCGGTCACTAGGTGGCGCTATACCAAGGAATACGCGTTTGGGGCTATAACTCCCACACCGAACCTCCCAGAGTCCAAAAACTTGTACACACAGATGCACTGGAGTCTGCTGCATCTTTTGGCCTAGGCCACGCCCATTTGCGTCCATGAATATTTTTCGCTAAATTGCAAAAACCGCTAAACTATTTTTTCGCTACTCCTCCCACATTTCTTGACCAATCGACACCAAACTTTGCACACGACATCTTCAGACGCACACGCAAAGGAATCGTCGGACAGTTTTTTGATCCGACCTTCGACGACGAAACGGTAGCGTTTTGAATATTTGTTAATTAGCTAAATTAGACGTGGAAAATCAAAAATCCAAAAAAATCAAGAATTAGAAATCTTTTGGCATAGGCCACGCCCATTTGCGTCTATAATTTTTTTTCGCAAAATCGCGAAAACCGCAAAACTGCCTTTTCCCTACTCCTCCCACATTTCTTGACCAATTCACACAAAACTTGGCACACGATATCTTCAGACGCACACAAAAAGAAGGCATGGAACACTTTTTTGATCCGACCTTCGATGACGAAACGGTAGCATTTTCAATATTTGTTTATTAGCTAAGTTTTAAGTCGAAAATCAAAAATCAAAAAAAAAAAGAAAATTTGACATCGGATCAAGTCCAAATTTTACACACATGTTGGTGCTAACCTCTACAGCGTACCTCTACAGCGTACGATTATTGCTAAGTTTTTGCATGACTAGATCCAGGTCAGTGGATCTATAAAATACGAAATTGTATATCTTCTAATTGGCCCAAGGAATGTTCTTCAAACTATAAGGGAACCATCAAGGGGCAAACCCGAGTCTATATAAAAAATATGGCAAAGAATTATTAATGTGGGCGGGAGTTATTTGGCAAAGGAAAATTGTCTTTGGAAAATTTCGCCAACAGGGCGGCACCAAAAAACGACGACATTGTATATCTCCTATTTGGCCAATGGAATGTTCTGAAAACGCGTTTTAGGCTATAACTCCCACACCGAAGCTCCCACAGTCAAAACCTTTATATCCACAGGTTCACGGTAGCGTTTTGAACACATGCTTCGCGTTGTGCCGGCGAAACGCACCTTTCTTGTCGCGTTGTGCCGGCGAAATGCACACTTCTTGGACCCCTGCATAACTGCTTGCAGTTCTAGTTATTATTATTTCGTAAGCCTTAGAAGTGGTACCACAGCCCAAACCGTAAATGGTGCACACGCGCCAATTACATGACTAGAACCAGGTCCGGCACCGCTACTCAGATAACAAAATCCAGACACGCCGGTCCCTAGGTGGCGCTATACCAAGGAATACGCGTTTGGGGCTATAACTCCCACACCGAACCTCCCAGAGTCCAAAAACTTGTACCCACATATGCACTGGAGTCTGCTGCATCTTTTGGCCTAGGCCACGCCCATTTGCGTCTGTGAATATTTTTCGCTAAATCGCGAAAACCGCAAAACTGTTTTTTCGCTACTCCTCCCACATTTCTTGACCAATCGACACCAAACTTTGCACACGACATCTTCAGACGCACACGCAAAGAATGCATGAAACAGTTTTTTGATCTGACCTTCGACGACGAAACGGTAGCGTTTTGAATATTGGTTTATTAGCTAAATTAGACGTGGAATATCAAAAATCCAAAGAAATCCAAAAATAGACATCGGATCGAGTCCAAATTTTAAACACATGTTGGTGCTAACCTTAATGTCGTTCGATAAAAATTTCGGAAAATTTTGCCATTAGGGGGCGCAATAAACAAGGAAATTGTATATCTTCTACAAAATTTCGCCGCGAAAACGCTACACTCCCTTCTCGCTACTCGTACCACAGTCAAATCCTTTGTATCCCCAGGTTCAGGGTAGCGTTTTGAACACATGCTTCGCGTTGTGCCGGCGAAACGCACGTTTCTTGTCGCGTTGTGCCGGCGAAATGCACACTTCTTGGACCCCTGCATAACTGCTTGCAGTTCTAGTTATACTAACTGGCTTGAAAGTGGGACCACAGCCCAAACCGTAAATGGTGCACACGCGCCAATTGCATGACTAGATCCAGGTACGGCACCGCTACTCAGATAACCAAATCCAGACACGCCGGCCACTAGGTGGCGCTATACCAAGGAATACGCGTTTGGGGCTATAACTCCCACACCGAACCTCCCAGAGTCCAAAAACTTGTACACACAGATGCACTGGAGTCTGCTGCATCTTTTGGCCTAGGCCACGCCCATTTGCGTCTTTGAATATTTTTCGCTAAATCGCGAAAACAGCAAAACTGTATTTTCGCTACTCCTCCCACATTTCTTGATCAATCGACACCAAACTTTGCACACGGCATCTTCAGACGCACACGCAAAGAAATCATAGACAGTTTTTTGATCCGACCTTCGACGACGAAACGTTAGAGTTTTGAATATTTAATTATTAGCTAAATTAGACGTGGAAAATTAAAAATCCCAAAAAATCCAAAATTAGACATCGGATCGAGTCCAAATTCTACACACATGTTGGTGCTAACCTTAATGACGTTCGATAAAAATTTCGGAAAATTTCGCCATTAGGGGGCGCACTAAACGAGGAAATTGTATATCTTCTACAAAATTTCGCCGCGAAAACGCTACACTGACTTCTCGCTACTCCTACCACAGTCAAATCCTTTGTATCCACAGGTTCAGGGTAGCGTTTTAAACACATGCTTTGCGTTGTGCCGGCGAAACGCACATTTCTTGTCGCGTTGTGCCGGCGAAATGCACACTTCTTGGACCCCTGCATAACTGCTTGCAGTTCTAGTTAGGGGTCCAAGCCAACAGGTTGGATCCCTATTGTTTTTGTAAGGATTTTTCTTATTAGGGGTCCAAGCCAACAGGTTGGATCCCTATTGTTTTTGTAAGGATTATTATTAGGGTCCAAGCCAACAGGTTGGATCCCTATTGTTTTTGTAAGGATTCTTCTTCTTTTTATACTTCCCGCGCTAAAAGTGGGCCCACAGCCCAAACCGTAAATGGTGCGGACATGCCAATAGCATGGCTAGATCCAGGTCCGGCACCGCTACTCAGAAAACAAAATCCATACACGGCGGTCACTAGGTGGCGCTATACCAAGGAATACGCGTTTGGGGCTATAACTCCCACACCGAACCTCCCACATTCCAAAACGTTATACGCACAGATTCACTGGAGTCTGCCGCATCTTTTGGCCTAGGCCACGCCCATTTGCGTCTATGAATATTTTTCGCTAAATCGCGAAAACCGCAAAACAGTTTTTTCCCTACTCCTCCCACATTTCTTGACCAATCGACACCAAACTTTGCACACGGCATCTTCAGACGCACACGCAAAGAAATCATCAACACTTTTTTGATCCGACCTTCGACAACGAAACGGTAGCATTTTGAATATTTGTTTATTAGCTAAATTAGACGTGGAAAATCAAAAATACAAAAAAATACAAAAGTAGACATCGGATCGAGTCCTAATTCTACACACATGTCGGTGCTACCCTTAATGGAGTTCAATAAAGAATTCGGAATATTTCGCCATTAGGGGGCGCAATAAACAAGGAAATTGTATATCTTCTAATTGGCCGAAAGAATGTTCTTCAAACTATAAGGGAACCATCAAGGGGCAAACCCGAGTCTATATAAAAAATATGGCCAAGAATTATTAATGTGGGCGGGAGTTATTTGGCAAAGGAAAATTGTCTTTGGAAAATTTCGCCACAAGGGGGCGCAAATAAACGACGAAATAATATATCTCCTAACTGGCCAATGGAATATTCTGAAAACGCGTTTTAGGCTATAACTCCCACACCGAAGCTCCCACAATCAAAAACGTTATATCTACAGATTCACTGGAGTCAGCTGCATCTTTTGGCATACGCCGTTCCTCAATTTCGAACACATGCTTCGCGTTGTGCCGGCGAAATGCACACTTCTTGGACCCCTGCATAACTGCTTGCAGTTCTAGTTATTATTCCCCCCTAGAAGTGGGCCCACAGCCCAAACCGTAAATGGTGCCGACATGCCAATTGCATGACTAGATCCAGGTCCCTGAGTTCTCGGCAGACGACAAAATCCAGACACGCCGGCCACTAGGTGGCGCTATACCAAGGAATACGCGTTTAGGGCTATAACTCCCACACCGAACCTCCCAGAGTCCAAAAACTTGTACACACAGATTCACTGGAGTCTGTTGCATCTTTTGGCCTAGGCCACGCCCATTTGCGTCTATGAATATTTTTCGCTAAATCGCGAAAACCGCAAAACTGTTTTTTCCCTACTCCTCCCACATTTTTTGACCAATCGACACCAAACTTTGCACACGACATTTTCAGACGCACGCGCAAAGAAATTATCGGACAGTTTTTTGATCCGACCTTCGACGACGAAACGGTAGCGTTTTGAATATTGGTTTATGAGCTAAATTAGACGTTGAATAACAAAAATCCCAAAAATCCAAAATTAGACATCGGATCGAGTCCAAATTTTACACACATGTTGGTGCCAACCTTAACGTCGTCCGTAAAAAAATTCGGAAGATTCCGCCTTTAGGGGGCGCAATAAACGAGGGAATTGTATATCTTCTACAGAATTTCGCCGCGAAAACGCTACACTGACTTCTCGCTACTCCTACCACAGTCAAATCCTTTGTATCCACAGGTTCAGGGTAGCGTTTTAAACACATGCTTCGCGTTGTGCCGGCGAAACGCACATTTCTTGTCGCGTTGTGCCGGCGAAATGCACACTTCTTGGACCCCTGCATAACTGCTTGCAGTTCTAGTTGTACTTTACTTTACTACTTATATTTCTCTGTACTTTTACTTCGCTACATTTTGCGAAGAAAACTGATACTTTTACTCCGCTACATTTCCCTTGAAACCTTCGTTACTCGTTACAAAATCAACTCAGCTTTAGAAAAAAAAAATGAATCATGAGAGATATGAGAATAACGTCGGGGACTGTGGTAGAACACAGACTGCGAGCCTGTTTGGCGAATCAGCTGTCCCAGCGCACGTTCGCAAAGCCCCCTTGCTTAGTTACTGTTGCTACGTCGATCAAAACTCCTACGACTGTCAACACACAAATGCATGGCTAGGACGAGGGCAAGGGCTATCAAAATTCTACTATTTGTATCAGGCTGGTTTGTACACGCAGTATTACAACACTATCTTTAAATACCCTTTTTGGGCAGGGACTTAAGTTTTCCGAAAATCCGCGATCCTGGATGACACCAAAATCAATATTAAGTAACGTGTACCAGCGCTTGCGGGATAATAGGTCGGGCTACGATATCTGTCAGTGTCAGTGATTTTTTTTTGGAGTAACTCCGCGACAGCATCCAGATCATGGCAAAATGGACTGCAATATGCAGTGGAAGGATGTTTTCAAAAAAGATCAACAACGAAGGGGAAACAACAATAATCGAAGCAAAATCATACAGGTCTCAATCAAAAAATTAGAAACTTCACAACCTCAAAATAAATACCACCAGCACAACATTTTAAACTAGTAAGGTTCTTTCAGCGCTTTTTTATTAACAGCAGTTACTTGTACTTTTACTTTCAGTACTTAAGTACATTTAATATCAGAAAAGTACTTTTGATACTCAAGTACAGTAAAGATCAGATACTTTAATACTTTTACTTAAGTACTATTCTAAAAGGTGACCTTTACTTTTACTTAAGTAATTTTCCAGTAAGGTATCTGTACTTTTACTTAAGTATGGCTTTTGAGTACTTTATACACCACTGCTAGTAGCTCAGCAGTACTACCTGCTCATGGCTTACCTGTAACTAGGAGCTTGTCTGTACTACCTGCTCATGTCTTACCTGTAACTATGGGCTCAGAAGTGGTACATTTGTCATGTCTCACCTGTAACTAGGAGCTCAGCAGTGCTAGTGGCTTGTCCTGCACCATTGGTGGCTCTCACAGAAAATCTTCCACTGTGTGTGGCAGTCACTGCAGGGATCCTCAGAACAGCGCGGCCATCGCTGAACGAGATCTGAATGCCGGGAAGAGCGGCAGCAGAAAGGACCTGGCCATCACGAAACCAGCTTACCTCAGGAACTGGGGAACCTGGTGGACATTAGGCATCAGTTAGCATGAGCAATTAGCACTATCTACCAGTTAGCAGACGCCATGAGCACAATCTCCCAGTTAGAACGATCCACCACTTAGCACTATTCACCAGTTGGCATTACAAACAGCAAAAATCTCAGTCAGGCTGATGCACTACGTATGGAAAAACTGATTGGCAGAACTGGAAACAGGGGACCTTTTGCACAGATTTAAAACAAATGGAAGACCAAAAGCTCTACTTCATATATATTTATATTATCAATATTATGTAGCTTATGTAGATTATGTAGCATTGGGAAATATTATTTAAACTATTCCATGCTTAAACCTTGAACAGTGAATAAGTGTAGACCTATGTGTTGGGATCCTGTAATCCTCCATTTTGGTTAAATTTATTTAAAAATGATTAAAGATTAATTTGAGGAATATATTGGACAGGAAGTGATTGTTCTTACCAGTAACTTGAGCCTCAAACGTTGCAGCACTACCCTCTAGTGCCACAACGCTTTGCAGCGGCTGTGTGAATGTTGGCGCCTGTGTCGACATGTTGCTCGGCACCTGCAGAGAGAGAGGGAGAGGGAGAAAGTGAGAGAGAGAAAGAAAGAGAGAGAGAGAGATAATGTTACAAGAAAATACATTTAAATGTGTGCAAACACGCTATACTTTTTTTGGTGTGCTACCACTGAAGTGTTTAAAGTGTCTCTGGGTTAAAAATATGCTAGGCTTATTTTACAGGATAGTATGGTTGTAAAGGTAAAGATGAGTGAATTTATAAAGTTTGATGAGCAACAAACCAATTACTTATTTGACCGTGTACTTTGGTCGAATATGACCTTTAGATGTCATGAAACTTTATATCATAAGTATGTGGTTAGCTCTTATGAAAGCCAACTTTAAAGATCAGCTAGGGTTGGGGCTTATGGAAGCGCATCCTAAAGGATTGGTTGAACCAGAATTGTGAAACATATCAGCATTGCTTTTATGAAGAGAGAGACAGGAGGAGGACAGATACGTCTGAGAGCAGCTGAGAGGAAGCAACAGGGTATATATAGACCAGAAGGACCCAAGTCATCACTTCTGTTGGTCTGCACCTGCTGTCCAACATGGATCTTTAGGCTGTAAAAACTGAGCCACCATGGACCTGTAGACTTTATAAACTGAACCACCATGGACCTGTAAGCTTTAAACTGAGACACCATGGACCGGTAGGTTTTATAAACTGACACCATGGACCTGTAGGCTTTATAAACTGAGACACCATGGACCAGTAGGCTTTATAAACTGTGCCACCATGGACCTGTCTGATTTATAAACTGAGCGACCATGGACCAGTAGGCTGTCAAGTCAATCAAAGACCTGTGGGCTGTATATCGCAGTCACCATGGACTTGTAGATCATATAAAGTCAGTCACCATGGACAT